>NC_142565.1:14299772-14602803 GCF_041283825.1 Pyrus communis
CCACTCCTCTATAAATAGCCTTATTATCCAACTAAAAAGCTAAATCATTTGCTATTCATAAACTCCAAAACACATTCTTTTCAGAATTCTAATTTTGACATCAGAGATTCTTCGGCCAAAGTCCCCCCTTAATCGTGAGTGCATGAGGCTTTTGGCCTTAATCTTAAATGTTATTATTTTGCATATACATTTTCGTTAAAGGAGAAGACGGCGAAAATTTGCATCTACAGTAAGGATATAGTGCTAACAAATGAGCCTCAATAAAAACTGTATCGGGGTTTTCAACCCGGACTAAGGAAAAAAAATGTCCCACACCAAGCAACTTATATATCGTTGCTATCCTAAAAAAGGATATTAGAAAGTACATCCCAGAGTTTCTTCAAACCAAGTTACTTGGTTATTAAGTGTCAGACTTAACCTTGCTAGCTGGTGAGCAGCCTTGTTCATTTGACAACGACCATACAACACTTTCCAATAGGAAAATAATGTTAGAATCATGCAAACATCCTCAAAAATATGCCCATACGACACTTTCCAATGAAAGTTAATCTTAAAAGAGAGAATATTAACTATTTTACTAATTATCTAAGAGATAAATTTGGTAAAAAAATAAAAATATGCTGATGTGGAGTCGATGTCATTGGAACTATTTCAACATGAAGACAAAATTGGGTAATACTAATAATGGCTTTACCAAAATGCACTTAAACCATATTATGGCCTTTTTTTAGAGTGATTTAATGAAACACTCTTGGTACTGTTCACTTTTAACGAAAAATCATATTTTTACCTTTCCTCGGTACTATTCACTACACCTTTATTTGTTTTTTTTTTCATTAAAACTCAAGTTTTTTTGGACTTTTCGTTAGTTTTTTTTTTTTTTTTTTTTTTTTTTACTTTCCAAATTGTAACAACTCAAAAGGGTTTCGGCATGCAAGTGGTTTGTAACTTAGTTAGTTAAGAACATACGCCCTTGCATTTGAGGTTTTGTGCTCTAATCCCACTCCCCATAGTTTAACGTAAAATTATTCTTTCATTTGTATAAAAATAGAAAAGAAAAAAAGAAAAAAAAAGGAAAAAAAGAAAAAAAAAGAGTTTTCGGCATTTTCCAACAGGAGGAGGATTCTCTACCCTCCTATTCCCATCCCCTTCCATCCCCTCCTCTCACACATTGTTTTTTGTCTTATTATCTCTATAAAAAAAAAAACCAATATAAGATGTTGACGTGGCTTAACCGTGACCGTTTAAATAGGAGGGGATGGAAGGGTAGAGAGATTAGGAGGGTAGAGAATCCTCCTCCTTTCCAACAGGGCTCAATATGTCTGGCCAGGTTAGCATTCCCCAACAAGCATGGTTAGCATAGCTCAATAGCCCTGGATAGATCATGCACGAGCTGTTTTTCTAAAAGTAACTGTTATTAGCACTCCAAAAATCTCATTATACACTTCTCATAAGTGCATTTTTCTTTCTAATTATAAAAAGTTTGGAGTGCCAAATGAGATTTTTAGAGTGCTCATAACAATTCTCTTTCTAAAATGACATCGCCAAAACAATGTTGTTTTGAGTCAGGTATTGATAATATATATTTTTCCCCTATCAACTTATCTTGGTTCTTCAATTCCTCCTAGAAAAAAAGGGAGATTTTTCACACTTTTTTCGTTTCCTGCACGTTTCTTTTTATTTTGATTATAGAATTGAATAATTCAAATGAAAACAACAATTATAATTAAACAATGATGTGTGAGAGACTAAAATGAGTATGTGTTTATCACTTCCCACAAAACAAATCCTCCAATTTTCTTCACGAGAGGGATTCCTGCGTATACAAAAAACCAGCGAGCACTATGTGTGGGGCCCACTCCGCATTCCAAGAATCATTATACATATATGGTGTACTCGCTTGTTTCTTTATGAAATATAAACAAGAAGGTGAAGAACACATACAATTGAAGCGTGCTTTAAGTTCGATGTGAGCGTTCCACCATCTACCTTGGCTTTTTTAATGAACTTTGTATCTCTCTTCCTTTAGGTTCCAAAGTTGAAACCCTCTAATTTTCGACACCTCCTAAAACTACGATGGATGGAAGAAGTGAGAAGGGGTGATAAGGGAGTAAACAATTGCCCTAGGGAGGGTGACTGGCTATTATGGCAGTGATGGAGTTGTGTTTTCTACCTAAAATTAGACTCACCTTAGTTTTGCATGTGAGGATGAGTAATAGTCTTTTTTTTTTTAGTACAACGATGTATATTACACTAAAGGGAAGGGAGGAGGAGTTCAGCTAAACCATACAATGGGCAACCTAATTTGGTATCGAATTTGTTATTCATGAGATTTAAACCTAAGACATCTTATTTACAAATAAAGAGGAATACCACCAGATTGTAGTACTAAGTAGCAAGTAATAATCTTTTTTTAAAATGAACACTTGAACCTACTTGAGAACTTTTCTAGTTTCTCTTTTATGACCGGCCACTGATGACTCTTCCAACACACGCCATCACTTAATATTTGAATTTTTCAAATTTATAACAAAATTCAATCACCATTCTTCTAGTGAAAACCGGTCATGGAGTCCTTGGGCCCAATGAGCTCTGCCAAACCCGAAACTATTTCGAAGCCATTGAAGATGTTTGACTGCCATCATAATTAATTTTTTCCTTCCTTCAATTAATCACATTAATTATTTCATCACTTGTCAAGGATACAATGTTCAATTCATTAAGGTTGTAGTCAACGAGACAATGAGCGATGTAGAACCTTTTGTTTCAATTTTCAACAAATTCAAACCCTTTTGATTCAACTTCTTAGCAAGGCCAATGCCCTTGAGAAAAGTTTGAACATCCCCACCTCCTCCCCGACTCTGCCCGCCCTTCTCTTCACGCTCTCTTTTCCACGTCACTCACTACCTCACAAGACTCGACAACAAAAAAGATTAACCATATTTGTTTGAAAATAATCGTGAAAAAAACATTTTTGTAAGCATCTTATCTTTGATATCATGATGACAAGGTAATTAAGGAAATAATTTATTCTAAAGTAGAAATTGCAGAAATGAAATAAGAGCAAGCTCTAATTACCCCTTGCTCCTTAATCACCATTTATAACATAACAGTTATAAATCTTCCTTCATTAATTCTGCCGTGAAATGTCGTTTTGGATGAGTGGTTAGGGTGTGGGCTTGCTAAGCACATGGGGTTATCCCCGTGAGAGTTCGAACCTCTCAAACGACGTTTATTTTATTCATATTATTATTTTTCGTTAAATCCTATTTAAATCATATCTTCCTTTATTTCTGGAAGCTTGGTCGCCGCCTTCACCAAGTGCCCCCTCCGTTCTCAGCCGACTGATCGAGTCTCGGCGACTCAGTCAGTCAGCCTTTCAAAACCTAATTTCTCATGGTAATGCTGGGACACGTGTGCGGCAGTTAGAGCCCCTCCATGACCATAAAAGCCAATTTGTCTTTTGAGTGGGAATCCCAGTCCGGTCAACAATATTAATCATCATTTCGTCCCATTGAATTTTGAACAGCCAAATGAATTCTGAATGCGGCCAGTTCCCTTTGAAGTAGATGTCAAATTTTGGATGAAAATGTTTCATATTAAAATTCTTTTAATCCAAGCGTTATTAGCGAATTGAGTTTGAAATTTTGTGATTAAGAATTGAATGTGGCATCACCGTCAATTTTATTTTCAATATTAGCAGTTTAATGATGGTTTTCTTATTCGACTAACATTTTAATCAATAAAATTTGTATTCTAATAATTTTTTTTTAATAAATACAACCATTTGAAGTCCTATACTAATAAGAAAATATTATTTAACAATTTGATCAAAGAAAGAACCATCAAATTATGACATAAAATTTCAGACTTCACCATTGCTAAAAATTTCCTAAACTTTTTAGCCGCAAAAGGTGATGAGTGATAAGTATACTACGAAAGCACTTGCAGATTTCAAGATTCCAATTTGCATACACTCTAAGAGTCCACGGTGCCATTTTCCATTGGCCAAATCGGATAAATGATCATTATGGTCATAAGGTATTCGGAAGATAACCCATGTGCTGAAAAAACTCGGATTTAAACCCCTGTGGTGTACTCCGTTAGCAAATTTAGTCGATTTTTTCGTTAATTATCTATTAATACATGGGTAAAATTGTACTTTGACATGTGCACTCTTCCTCGTCTCTCTGCTTTCTATGTAATTTGAATTTTCACAAAACCAATTATGAGAAAGCCGTCATTGAGATCAGCAGGAAGCTTCAAGACTGGCCTCTCGTTGCTTTCTACGAACAGCAAGAATTGAAGGAATCAACCTTTCACTTGCAATGGAAACAAGGCTGCAGTTTAGAACATTTCGATGACATTGATTACCAAGTGATCATCGTGCTCTAATTGAAACACTTTTGAATTGCAGGGACTGAATGAATTAAAAGAATCAACCATCCAGGCAGCTTCAAGTATGGGAAATTATATGGATGCACCAGTTGATGAGACAATATTTGATATTGAGAAAGAGATTGATGATTTATTGTTGGTTGAGGTGAAGGAGCAGCGTCTCAGTAACCTGCTTCAAGTTGTATTGGTGGGGGATGTGTTACAGAGAGAGCAGAGAGACGAGGAAGAGTGCACATGTCAAAGTACAATTTTACCTATGTATTAACAGATAGTTAATGGAAAAAATCATTTTTGAACTAAATTTGCTAACGGAGTAAATCACATGGTTTAAATCTGAGTTTTTTTTAACACAGGACCTATCTTCCGAATACCTTATAACCACATGGATCATTTATTCGATTTGGTCTTTTCCATTTTGGTAAGGAGGAGTCTACGGTGTCATAAGCATTTTTGAATGTGTACGCAAATGAAACTTAAAAATAATCCATTGACCTAAATAAAACACTCAGTCTTTCATCCTAAACGTTCACGCAAGTGCAACTTACAAATAATCCGTGTGCTTTTAATATTTTTGGTTCTACAAGACGTAGACGGCGTAGAGTCTGAAAAAAAAATATACTAGAATGTTACGAGGCCAAGTGAATTAGTTATTTATGTAAGCAACCTTTAAGAGAAGAGATTTTCATTTTTTTTATATAAAAATGGGGATTAGTTGTAGGGTTCACACCATATTGAATTTTAACGATCCAAATCGTCTATTTTCAAGTTGCACCTCATAAATCATCCTTGCAAAATATTAGCCAAATCGGAAATGTTTAAGACATCTAATTGAGTTCAAAGAAATTAACGAATACTTTGTTATATAAGGAACAATGAAATTTTATTTTGATAATTTAAATAAGCAAATGGTTTCAAATTGAATTGAATTTTTGCAAGGATGATGTATGAATCGAGACTTATAAAATAGACGGTTTAGATCGTTTAAGTTCGGTGTGAAATCAGCCTCGCACCTAATCCCTATTTAAAAAAAAAAAAGAGAATCCCTTTGCATTAAGGGCTATATATATGTACACATACGCACACCAGAGTGAAAGGACTGAAAAAAGTGTATGAGATCGTTGAAAACGCTTTGCTTAGTTAATACTAAGCATGAAAGTTCAACCCTTGTGACACAAGACGCAACTTTATAGACATTAAAAATTTGAGTCAAAGGATAGCGCATATATATATATATATGTATATGGTTATAGGCCCTTTGTACAAAGGGATTTCTATTTTTGGGTAAAAACAAGGGCTAATTGTAGGGCTCACTCTACGTCGAATTTCAATAATTCGAACCGTCTATTTTGTAGTCTCGATTTATAGATCATCATTGCAAAAATTCAATTTAATTCGAAACCATTTGCCTATTTAATTATCACGTTGACATTTCATTGTTTCTTAGAAAACAAAGTGTTCGTCAATTTCTTTGAATTCAATTAAATGCCCCAAATATGGTTGAAAAATAAATGGTTTGGATTTTTAAAGTAAGATATGATGTGAGTTCAACAACTAATCCCTATTTTTATAAACTTAAAAAAATAAAAATTCCTTTCCCTTAAAAGCCTCCTGTATGATTGAACAATGTAGAGGAATAGAACAAACATCAACATGAAAGGTAGGAATATTCTTTGATTATGATTGGGGTTGTGTTAGCCTGCTAGGGACACAACTTATACGTTTGCATGGATTCAACTCGAGTTGTAATTTGTATGGACGAGTTAGAAAGACAACAAATTGGGTCAAATACATTACCAAGCTAATCAAATGCGGCTTTAATTTGTGTTAAGGGTAGAATATACTAATAACCATACAAAAATCACCAAACTTAAGTCCACATCATTCTAATTCTCATTTTCTGTAAGTAAGCATGCCAAAATTAGATATAATTTTTTACAGTACTCTATACATTTACTAAACATGGGTATAGAAATTATTCTAAATCGTGCGTAAAAAAAATAAAAAATTCTAATTAAATCTAAAAGCATTCACTCGTGCACATGAGGTCCTGAGTTTGATTCAATTTTTGAAAATTAAAAATCAACTATTTGATCCCATTCCCATTTTTTTTGCACTCTTCGATTCATTAATCCCTTATTTTTAGTAAGTAAATATGTCATAATTTATTTATTTGATAAAAGAAAACTCAATTTAAATCAAATTATAAACTTGCATATAACTATAATCAGTTGTATACAATTTTGTATCTACCTCCTCTCGATCAAGTAACAAGAAATATAAATATAAGGCTTTAAACAAGATCGTTGGTGGCAAATAAAAATTGCTTTAGTCCGGGTGTAAAACCGGTTTTTGAAATTTTATCAATATGGTTAAATCAAAATAAAAAATGGAATTGAATTGGGGAGGCGGGGAGTTGTACTTTTTAGACAAACGAACGGGAATGCATGCGAGAGCTAGCGGGGCCCACAACCGCGTAGACAAAAATGGGAATTACAATTTAGTACCTTCTCTTGCTTCTTAAATGGCCGTTGTTATGCCGTCGGATCAAAATGAATCGAAGACGAACAATATAAAAAAATTAACAAAATGTGACAGAAGTAAAAAGAATTAAAAAAGAATATATCAGAAGTAAAAAATGCGAGTGAATAGCACTAGGTGTGAAATCCTTTCGTGAAGGCGCTTGCCTTGTCCTATAAATATTCTCAATTCCTGGATTTTCTGCAATCCAGTCCATCCTGTTTAATCAAATTCCGTTAATTTCGCGTGAGTCTACGGGTAGCATATGTCTCAGAGGCCTACCGTCCCCCACTCTTCCTCCATCGCCTTCAGCCTCCATTCCCATCTCCTCGTCTCCAGTGAGATGAACCCTAATTCCAACTGGCCCTCTTAATCATCATTAAACTTTCTAATTATTCCTTTTAACTGGATTTTGGGAACGACAAACAAAAACCACCCATTTATTCTTATTTTCCGTTTCTTCCCCGAGAAAATTCGACATGGGTGTCAAAGGTTTTGTTGAAGGAGGCATCGCTTCCATCATCGCCGGCTGCTTCACCCACCCTCTTGACCTCGTCAAGGTCCGAATGCAGCTCCAGGGCGAAACCCACGTCTCGAACCCGGCTGAGCAGACAGTGCGCCCGGCTTTTGCTTCCGTCCACACAGCCGCCAGACGCGGCTCCATCCCCCTCGCCCCACCACAGCCTCCTGCGGTCCGTGCCGGTCCAATCACCGTTGCGGTTCGCATAATTCAGCAAGAAGGCGTCTCCGCCATGTTTTCTGGCGTCTCCGCCACCATGCTCCGGCAGACTCTCTACTCCACAACCCGAATGGGCCTCTACGACATTCTCAAGCAAAAATGGACCGACCCGACAACCCGCAACATGCCACTCCCCCGCAAAATCACAGCAGGATTGATCGCCGGAGCGGTCGGCGCCGCCGTCGGAAACCCTGCCGACGTGGCCATGGTCCGAATGCAAGCAGACGGGCGTCTCCCGGCGGCTCAGCAGCGTAACTACAAGAGCGTGGTGGACGCCATCGGCCGCATGGCCAAGCAAGAAGGGGTGACGAGCCTTTGGCGCGGGTCGTCGCTGACGATCAACCGCGCGATGCTGGTGACAGCGTCGCAGCTGGCATCGTACGATCAGATTAAGGAGACGATCGTGGACAAAGGGATTATGCGCGACGGGCTAGGGACCCACGTAACGGCGAGCTTCGCAGCGGGGTTCGTGGCGGCGGTGGCGTCAAACCCGGTCGACGTGATCAAGACTAGGGTGATGAATATGAAGGTGGAGGCCGGGGCTGAGCCGCCGTACTCGGGGGCGTTGGATTGCGCCCTCAAAACGGTGCGTTCGGAGGGCCCCATGGCGCTTTATAAGGGCTTTGTGCCTACGATTTCGCGGCAAGGGCCTTTTACCGTTGTGCTGTTTGTGACGCTGGAGCAGGTACGCAAGCTGCTCAAGGATTTCTGAACGTAGGGTTCAGAAAGTGGACGGTGGTGATTGTCTTCGATATGATGACGAAAAAAAGTACTTTCTAGGGGAAGAAATCCCCTCCGAATCTCTTTCACCAAAGCTCACCAATTAATCCAGATCCTTGAACTTTGATCAAACGGCTATAAACAGAGAACTTCTTTAAAAGTTATAATAATTTAAGCTATTTGATCAAATTTCAAAGATCCAGATTAATTGATTGGTGAGCTTTGGTGGGAGAGATCCGGAGGGGATCTCTTCTCACTTTCTCGAATATGGGCATGTGTCTTTTTTTTTTTTTAATAATTTTTTTTTAATTATTATTGTTTAAATTCCTTTAGATTGGGAAGGAATTAACTTAATTAAGAGGTCATTAGCAAAAACACAAAAACAAAAGTAATATATTAAGATGCAATATTGATTCTAAGCAATGTGCCATATAATAAACCTAAGTACTTGTATATTTGATTGTATTTCAATCCTCTTTATGTTTATCGGATTGTTAAATTTACGATATAGAGTGATGGTTTGATTCTATGATTTGGAGAACCCTAGTTTTATTTGGAATGTTCTTTCGTACCTCAATTGTGTACAAGTGAACACACAATTAATCTATTAAAATGAACTATGTGTATCGTGTTTCACGTTTGGTGAACTTATAAATGTTGAAACTAAACTTATAAAATTGGGCAATAGTTGAACATATTATGACTTACAAGTTCCTTCTAGATAGTTAAAACTATACCAAACTGTTCCAGTCACATTGAGTCACCGAAACCAAAAGTTTTTATACTCGTTGCCATTATTTGATGCTGGTAGTTTTATTCTGAAATGTACGGTTATGAAGAGTAAAGGGCTTAAGGTTGAAACCTCTAGACTAACACTTGTCGTGTGAAATGAATGTTGAGGTGCAATTTCATGAATAAATCTAAAACGACAACTGGAAATTCGGCTCAAATCAGAACCCAATGGAAATGAAAACACTTAATTGTTGATGGAGCCTTCGCAGTTCAAATTATTGATGCGCAGAATTCGCCATTTTGATAAGAAAATTCTAGCCATTGGTCAAATAATATTTCACTTTTCAATAATAAAGAAGTTCCGAGTTAAAATCAATACAAAAGCAAAACATTCATTACGATTTACGATCTTATACTTATGTCCAAGATTATATAAATAAGTCCATTATGTAGTTCAGCTGTATCATATACATACGACCCGATATGACGAGTTAGCTTTTAATTTTGTTTCGAGGGCCGACTCTAATCCCTTCACATTTGACATAAACCAACTAAATTTAATTCCGTCTGGATTTTAAATAATATCATCTTAACACGACATTGTCAATAATGCCGACCAAGGGCTTCGCCATACCTTTCAATTGCATCCACTACCTCTTCCTTGCCTAGTATTGGCGCCGTCTTTTCTTTTTTTTCTTTTTTGTTTTGGGGTGAATCACTATTTTTTGTTTGGTTACAAGTGAATCACGAGATTGTGAATTAAACATTGTAGAAAAGATAGAATTTGCATTTGCGTATTAAGTAATTGGGTTACTTCTCATATTAAATGTCAATTGATTTTATAGTGAAATTTAACATTCTTTATGGTATCAAAGCAACTTGTTCCGTCTATAAAGTCCAACGGCCATGCCTCATTCACATTATCCATTTTATGTTGTTTACGTGTTAGGTTTGAAAGGGTAATGCTAGGAAAACCAAAATTTTTAAACCAAATTATGTAAACGAAATGATGTGGATGTTGATTATTAAATTATTAATTAAGTGTCGATCGACCTGTTTATTTCCTATTTGTGACATATCATTTAATTTGCAAATTTGGTCTTCCTAGTAGTACTTGCTTGAAAGTTCACAATAGGAGAAAGAGACACCTTACATGTGTTCGTAAGTAATTGAGTTACTTCACATATTCTTAATTGGTTTTATAGTAAAACTCTAACATTTTTCACAAGATCGCTTCTTTTTTGGATGTAAAATTCATGCTCTTAACAATATTTATATTTAAAGATAAGATGGATTCCATGGAAATGATTGTTAGTGGGCATGATACTATGATGATTTGCATCGTAGATTGGGGTTAGTGCCTAATTATAGTCAATAGGCCTAGAAATTTCTAGGAAAGTGGTAAGACTCGAACAACTTGACAAGTTGGAATGGCAGGTTCTAAGGTTCGTTTATTTCGAAATGGCACTTTAAAAGTTAAAAGTGCAACGTATTTTGCACCACCAAATTCAATGGACCATTGCATTCATGCTTTAGCCCCACCATGTGTGCTCAAATCTCAATCAAAGTTTGTTCCTGTCTTGTAATCGTTATTAACACTCTAAAATATTTTTTTTTTTTTTTTTTTTTTACTTTTTCTCATAGATACCACAAAGCCGGTAGAAATCAAATCTTCAAGTATCGCCCTCTCTGATTGTGCTCAATATCATTTTCATGATTTGGGCTTTCTACGTAGTCGGTTTAGTAGTTGTTTCTCCACATGTCATAATATAAGTAGACAGAAAATATATTTTTAATAACCCTTCACTTATATTAGGACACATAATGTACTAATTTGTATTTCGGGTACTCCGCAAAATCTCTATCTATACTCAGGCCTAGTTCCCACATTTTAACACCAAGTGGTGCTTGTACATTCTTATACAAGGCATAAGACTTGGGCAAATGTCATTTTCGTTTTATCAGTTGGTAAATTACATTGCACAAAGAAAGAGCACCCTCTCTCTCTTCTCACATCTCGTTGCCTACACAAAAGTTCCTTTCAAACATTCATCTCCTGTTTTCATTTAAGCTCTTCAGGCAGAATTGTGTGTTGTAGATTTAGAACTTAACACATTTACAACCTTGTAAATATATTGCAGAGACTGTATGGAAGGAAGATTTGTAATTACAACCACCATGAAGGCCTAGGTGGGCATCCTATGAAATCTACATACAACTCAGACTCAAAATTTGACAAATTTTTTGCCACGTCAAAATTCGTTACTCGGAACTTTGTGCTCGTGTTGTCTCCTTAGTTCTGCCACTGGCCAGCGTTTCTTCTTCATTGGAAATGAAATCAAATAAGGTCGTCTTCTATGTTCGGTACACACTGCACCCACATAAAAAATCGTAGCTGATGACAGTATTTCTCCATGTTACATACGTACAACATCCTTCAGCATGGAATGTACTTCTTCCATCGATCCTGGTGGCGATAAGTCTCTTTCTTTCAACGAGTTCCCGCGTAGTCTTTGCATTTCTGATACAAATATGTCATCCAGGTTCTGCCATTATAAGAACAATGATTAGCACTCTAGTACAAGTATACAAAAATCATTAGTACAAATACTAATTCACATATTAAACATTTTATCTTGTTAAGATGAAATAGCTGCAATAACATGTAGATAATCAATATCTAGTAGAAAGTTCAACGGCTGAAGAGAAACTTACAGAAACTGCGACGCGCAAGCCTTTGTACTCCTCTTTCTTATCCTCCAAGATATGCAGTACATCCTACAGAAATTAAATTGGAAAGAAAATTAAATTTTACATGCCAATTCAAGACAGAGATGTTGTATCTTGTATGGTAAAAATTAAGAGCTCGGCTTACCTGCCCCATCCGGTCCCAGAACTCTCGGCAGAGTTCTACAAACACGGTAGGATCAACAACAGTATGGAGATGATCAACCATCTCCCGCAAAAGAACCTCCAAAGGCTGCATTCTACTTCGGACAACTGATTCCTCCGCCTTTGAGCATCGAATAATGTTCTTCAGCTTTGTATTGTTATGAACTCTAGTCTGTATTTACAAGGAAATAGAAGAAAAATCATTTATTAGTCAAACTCGTAAAGTTTTGTAGTTACACGATAGTTCGACAACATTGATGCACATGCACATTTCAAACTGAAAATTCAGTACTCACATTCTCATAAAGCTTCTCGACAATGGCTAGTCGGTAGGTTCTAAGTTTGGTTCTGAGTAGAGCAGATACGTCATTAAGATGTTCGCCTGTGGCACATCCATCGCGGATGCAAGAAGTCCGAGACATCAACTGGCTTTCAATCTGGGGCCACAGCACATCGAGCGTCCTCTTCATGGAATTTAAAAGGATTCCTAACTGAGAAATGATACATAATATTGAAGAGTATACCCTAAAAAGAAAGATCGAAGTTCCAAGTAGATGTTCAAGTAAGAAATAGAGCCTCACCTCATTTGGGACCGAATATGTGCTAATGGTTTGTCTGGATAATTTTTGGACATATTTGAAGCCTAATATTTTGTTTGTCAGATTATCCTTCAGCGGCGATAAAACATCAGCATAGTGCCTGTCCAAAGCTTCGATGATTGCCTTTTCAACATCCGCGATAACCTTTTTAACACACAAGCGATCTCAAAGCGTTAGTCAGATGATTTGAGGTTCAAATATGAAACAACACAGAAGGAGGCTACACGTGAAGTCGGAAATAAAAACATTAAAACCTCGAGAAGTATATTGCACTTACATTCTCCAAAGGAGATGAATATATCGGCCAGCGACTAACGATGACTTCAAATTCATCGAGCATTCCCTTCAGCTCAATGTGCACATAATCAACAAAATGAGTTGTTCCATATTCTGTCCTCACACCAGACCATTTTGCCTGAAACGAAACAACTTCTATCAGATTTATACCCAAAAATAAAAAGAAGAAGAGAGACGATACTCGAAATATAAAACCAAAAGGATTATAAAAGCATGCCAAAAGAGATATATACCTTATCTAGCTTGCACTGACCAAGCAAATGACGGCGCTTGTCCAGAATCCACAAGAATATATGTGCGTCGAACAGCTCTTTAGCATCAACTCCACCTTTAATTGGACTGGAAATAGTTTTACATGAGTAAAGATACAAAAGCTAATAAAGAGCACAAATTTACACCAGATAATTCACTTACCTGATATTCCACAGAGACAGATCCTGTTGAAAGTCTGCTGTTGCAATAATTAGCTCTGCAACCGGAGGTGATAGGCTTGGAGGAGGGTGTACAACAAGGAAAGTGCTCAATCTATTGCAGAGGTTAACGCTATACATGCATGATGAAATATTCGGAAGATCTATGCAGCTGCATAAAAATTTATAAAGAGGAACAATTACTATACACATACGAGTCATATTCAGTTATTCACCAGTCATCAGCTCTGAAGTTCAAGATTCTCAACAACCAAAAACACTCTTAAGTGCGGTTAACCACACTTGCAGATCCTCAAAATTGCACCGAGCATAGTCAATGCAATTTCGCCTATCTGCGTCTGTGGTTAACCGCACTGGATATAGTTACGCTAGTAAAAACAAAAATACAAGAACAAAATAGACTAGTTTACGGAATGGCATACATACCCCGGGAGGACATTTTGGTTTAGGATTTCTATGTCAGTCAGAATTTCATTTCTAATATTCAAAATCAAAGATTTCATCCTCTGATAAGAAGTAAGAAAGTCTTTCTGTGCCCCCTCATTACTGGTTAGAACAAGCTCATCTGTCTCGGCACAGATCATTCTTAACCTCTTGTTTGCGGCGACCTGCAAAGTCATTTCATATTCAGTAAAGCATAAAAAGGTTAGGCGAAGCTCATGGACGGAGAAGTAAGATTATCATACCTGAAAGAATTTCAATAATTTCAATTGTGCCTCAGGACTCAAAATATTGTTCAGAAGGGTGTATATCTGGACAGCAGGTGCCAAAGCAGGCGCAACCAATCCACTGGCAGGCCTAAAATCATCCACCATCCCCAACAGCGAAGATTCTTCAAGTGACTTGTAGTTCTCAAAAACCAAAGCAACCAACTTCCTTACTTGATCCTCAATCTTCGCCAGAATGCAGTGCTGCTCGATACATTATTTCAAGTTATAAGAGGAAACAACTATCCACTAACCATGGCTAACATCAAGGAACATAAACTGAAGAAAATTCCACATTTTATGTTCACGAAGGTAGTGTCATTCTCCCTAGCCAAAATATCTCCCCGAAAAGTCTAAAAACAATACGATGAAATCGAATACCTCTTGATGACTTAACAGATTTGTGCTCATTTCCTTCACATCTGCTAGCAGATCATTTACTAAGGTGAGACAATCTACGGTAGGGGTCGCGACATCCATGACATAGGAAAGGTATCTGCAAGTAGCATGAAAATTTATATATAATAGCCGTTAGAAGATCCATAGTCGGTAATATTCCACTACCTTAGTCCTAACATGATATCATGATAAGTTACTTTAAGTCCTAACATATTTCGCTACCTTAAATTGGTGTATGCCTTTGATACTCCATAGTAAGATGCAAATTCCGTCAATAACCACTTCCACGGGCCATGTAATAACAAATTTCTTTCCTGAAAATGTTGAACTTTCATTGCAATTTCTAAGACACAGTCATATGCCACGGTTTCTGCAACGGAACCATACTGGACAAGGAAAGAAGTGAAAAGAGAATATAAAAAACCGAACTCCAAAGATACGTCAATCAGTTTCGAAGAAAGGATTTAGCTATCGTTGAATATTAACAACCTTAAGATTACTATTTCCAACAGGACCACTTGAATAATCCATGCTTAATTGTATTCTGCCGACAGGTTCATCCTCCAGATCACTACTATATACAGGCCACCATCGTATCTTGTCGCCCTGCATTCAAAATACATATTTAATTCCAAAGCATAAATATCAACCTTCTTACAGATGGTAAATGAATTACTGAATTCTGAAAATTGTACCGGTTCATCAACAATAGCAGCCACTTTGACTAGGGCATGACCACAATGTTGTCCCTTGGAATTTTGAACTTGTATGATCACGCCATCACCAACGCTATTTGGAAACCTGTAGTAAAGCGGTCGTTTAACAATACAACTACGTACAACGGTACAAGTATGGACCGAATGAAAGAGTGAATGAAAAGAGAAAATAAAGAACAAGAGTACATACAACACACGGGTTTCACCAGATCCTGGTTGCATTTGTACTGCATCCTCTTCAGGTGAACTTGTCAATCTCAAGAAGCAGGAATAAGTTTCTGACAGAAAGAGGTCGGCAAATGTCAGATACTACCCACAAAAGAAAACCATCTGCACTTTAGTATCTAAGGGAATGCTTAAAATGTACAAAAGATTCACATACCTTGCGCTCCTTCATGCAATGAAGAGCGATTGCACAAAGTATTTGCCCTCTTTTTTAGGAAGCTTGATCCTTGTTTTATACATTTCCTTCCAGCTCCTAGGCAAGCCAAGCTCCAATGAGAAAGGGAACCGTTTGAGATCAACTTTATGTTCTGTGTAGATTTCAATGCAGAAGATAAAGTTGATCTCAAATTAGAGAAGCGCCTACGACATGAGTCATAACGAATCCTTGGTAGTTTTGGAGATGGGAAACTGCAGCTAGAAGGTTGTTCATCCGAATCCATTTTCACTTTACGAACTGTTGAATGACGAAATTTCAGTGAGACAATGAAGAACTTAACATTTTAATTGAAAAAGAAAATGAGGAATTCAATGAAGTAGGGTACCTTGCAATTTTATTTTTCCCGAAGCTTTCACATGTTTTGGAGCAGGAGCAGCTAACGTACTGATTGGCTGTGAAGGACGCTGTTCTGCCAAAAGTTCAGCTTCTGATTGCAATAATACATGCTGTAAACCGAATGCATCTCGCAACAGTGCGCTCTCATTCTCCAAGAAACCTTGAACTTCAGCGCAATATCTCTGAGCCCACGCATGAAGACAGAGCCTAACACACGCATCATAAGCGATTACAGCACACCATGTACCCTGCACACTGAATAAATAAAACCCCCAAAACTTAAAACGACTACTGGATCAGTGAGATAACTATCAAATGTAGAACAGTTCAGTGTTCTCGTAAAAATTTCTCTAAAGCACTTATATTCAATAATCAAACACCGAATCATTATGTGGTTATTCAAAATATAATTCAGCTATGTAACCAACCTTTCACTAAATACTGGGAGGCAAGCAGGTGAACGAAGTAGCGAGTTAGAAGTTCCATTGCCGGAAGAATAGTGCATAGGGCTGCTTGAGTAGACACTTTCTGTTTTTCTTAAACCATTAGTGTTTGCTGGAACACTCCAATTCGAAGTGTGAGCTGTGTTGTATGCTCTAATAGGTGAACTTGGCTCAACAACACGTTCAATCCCCGAAACAGAACCATCAAGTGGAGGAGTGATGGGATTACTATTCGAAAGCTTATTTTTGGATGTTGTTTCTATATTACCACTTGAATTGTATGATCCCTTCTGGGCACCACCATTGTTGCTTTTCGTTTGCCTAAACGGAAGTTCAGTACTAGTGATCGAATCAGACAATTCATATTCGGTAAAATCAGGGTATATAGCTTGGTTCCTTCCAAACTCCCCAGCCATTCTCAATTGGATTTTCTCCCTTGACAAACTGGATTCGGTCTGAATTTGATCACAACCCTGAATTCGCTGCCTTTGCTTCGATGCCACGCCTTTAGAACCCAAAGTATTGGAAGCTCTGTCATCCAAGGGAGACCATGCAACTGAGTACTTCCTATCAGTGGCCACATTCTCACAGTCAGAGTCTGTGTCCATGTCTGAATCGCCGCTATTCATTCCTCAAGTTGTTGACGGCAGACTGTACTTTATGTTTCTGTTACACACAAAACCATATTAGAAAATCTCTATGCCATGCGCGCGACCGCGCACACTCACAAAGAGTTGGCAAGTCATCAATGACTAGAAATTTCGAAGCCAACAACTTTAAACCGCAGCTAAATTCTTAACAAAAAGCACGTACCTCTCCAACCCATCTAAGACCATTTGTGTCCATCCCTTGGTCGAACACAATTGTCGAAACTCCTTTTGACCTAACAGATTCACCAATATCAAAACTTGTTTGTAGAGAAAATCTGAGAAGCAACAAACAAGACTCGTTTACTGGTCCGATGACAAGTAGAGTGATTAACCAAGTGCTTATGCTTTTGGGAATCCCTCTTTAAAAAAACAACAAATGATTTGGGGGAAGAAGATTGTTACCCCTTTTATTTACTTATTTTGTTTTTCTAAAGATCTTTTGATCAAACAGGAAACTTGTGAGAAAAAGCACTTTCCAAAGAAGAATAAATGTACTTAATAACTAAGAACAATTGAGATTTGAGACTTACCCAAATCAATGTCATAGAGCTTTTGAAGGCAACTCTCTAAAATTATTGGGTTTTGCTGTCTCTCTCTCTCTCTCTCCCCTCCAGGAAATCTTCCTTTTTTGTATCCTGTAAATTCCCTCTGGTTTTTGGTATTCAAAATAGGAAAACTTAGAATGCCCTACATCTTTTATATAATTGTTAGATTAAACATTCATCATTTCTAAAGATTTAATTAAGGTGCTTTGATCAATTGCCACCTCAATAATTTTCTATTTATTTAATTTCTAAGTCATTAATTTAAATGCATTTATATAGAGGCATAAGGTAGGTTAGCAACTAATTGCCTATAATACAGAAATTTAATTTCGTCAATCCCCTTCTATCCATTAGATTCCGAATGTACCAAAAGACCAAATGAACAAAAAATCACAAATGTAATACAAAACCAAATGTCTCTATCAGATAACCCTTTTCGTACATTTACATTCCAAATGTACCGAGAAATACAAAAAATCAATTCCACTATAAAACTAAATGTGTCCATATTATAGAAACTAGACGTAGCTATATAATCAAACAAATCTTTATTATGTGTTGGGTCTTCTAAATAATAAAATCTGACATAGGGATAAGAGGAAAAAAAACCGAAATGTCTAGGAAAAGTCGTGAAAAACTAAAATTCTAAACAAAATTGAACTTATGTGAAAAACTAAAAATTAATAACCAAAATTTTAGGAAAATGTTTGATCAAATTTTCAAAAGGAGTGTATGTTTAGTCTAAAAAATTAAAAAACGAGACGCCTATATCAAAACGTCCCTTCAAAATATAAGAAAATATTTTATTTTGGCTTGAAAATATTCAACCCTCCGATGGGATTAATTTGAAACAAAATAAAAGGGGACTTAGGCGTTCAAAAAAAAAAAAGAAAAAAAAAAGGGGACTTAAAATAATAATAATAATTAGGTTCTTATGATCAAGACAGAAGAGCATTTGAAGGAGACGTGCGAATGAAGAGATGCTGACGTGGCATGCGCAATCGCTGTTTCTCATAACGGACGAATTCTCTTCTTAATGGCGCGTCGTTTTTCCATCTCCTTTTAGGTTCACACATTCCATGCACCCACTTAGGACTTGAACTGCATTTTCCTTTCATTTGTGTCTTTAATCATAAGAAAAATAATGAACTGAAACTGATGCCTCTTCCCTATCGAGAAAAGCTTACCTGAAACGAGTTCATCGTCACGTGGTGTTTCCTATCTAATAATGTATTGCCATGTGCAAGTTTTTCTTCAATATGTGATGGCTTTTGTTTTGTTTTTGCCTTTGTTTCTTGTAAAATGAGGTTTTATCTTTAAATTCGAGGTTTGAAGCATTAATAACAATTTTTTGTCATAATGAGGATGTGAGGGATGGAACAAACGTGATTGGTGAGTTAGGTCAGTGGTTCACTATCACACTGATATTGTCTCAACTTAACCACCTACACAGTCTGGCAAGTGTTGGATCTTCTTGCAAAGGTCCTTGGTGATTTTATATTCTGTCAAGTTTTCAATAAACCCTAATGAAACCTTATTGAGCAAAAACTCAATAACTAAATAAAATAAAACTAATAAAATGAAGTGTAATGTTATGTCTTGAGTTGTTGGATTATTTGAATAGTCTATTAGAGTGAAAGGCGAGTAAATGCACAACTTCACAATGTAGAACTTTGGGACCCTTTTCATTTTAGCTTATGCCTTGTGGTGCAAACAATGCTGGAAGAAGTAATAACTTTCAAATTAGATTTAAGATTTGTTGTCGAAAGATATATTGGTTCAAATTCGCTCTTGGTGAGAGTCAACTTGAGATGCCACTTACGAGTGAATAGAAATATCACTAAACAGTAGTACTAAATTATCGATAGAAATTTCAATGACATTCACCGAAAGATTGTGCAATGATGTTTCATTTTACCAAAATTATCAATACTGCTAAGATATCTTCCAAATTTTGGAGAAATCTTTGGAAGATATTGCTTCAGCCCCTGTACAATTCTTTTGTATTTTTTTGGGGATGGGGAAAAGTGTAGAGAAACAAGAGAAAAATAGGTCAAGCTCTTTTCTTCCCCTTCTTGTTGGTTAATTGTAGTTTGGCACTCGACCAAAGAAAGGGAAACAAATGTCAAGAAACAATTTTAAATTTGTATTAGCATCGGACTTTATTTCCTTTTTCCATATATATTCGTTGTCGGTCTTTAGCTTTACAACCTTAATTGGGTCGGTAATTTTTCTTAAACGTACCACTAAATGATCCGAAAAATCTTACTTTGACGATATGAAGAATTTCTTCTTTGTGCATTGGAGGTGATTCATTAATCGCTTAAAAGAGAAATGATCAACCTCCTTGACGAAGGATAGATAATCTCAACTAAATTAATTCATCTAAACAATGGAAAGAGGAGAGGGTTTAAACCCACCCGGCCGGCAAAATAAACACGCAGGGCAGGCAAAAAACACGCCGGAACCATAAAATTATTGGATCCAAATTCATATGGTCAAGAATCTAAGCCTTCTAAACTAATAATAAACTATATATATATATATATTTGATCTTTACCGAAAGGAAATTAAACTCTACATTCATGATTTTATGCAGGAACAATCTGCACGACATCGCAGTCCTCTATATCAGTCATCGTTCGAACCAAGAACCTGCTGTTTAAGAACTTGGAGTTTAGCAACCAACTCAGCTCTGTTTTCCTGCACAACAATAATCAACATTAAGTATATATTTTAAGGTCTGACTGATTAATAAGTCGACATTTGAAGCTAATAATTTATAGTTACCTCGAATATCAGGTAACGAGAGCTAAACCAGATTGTGTATCCAAAACCCACAATTACCAGCAACTTCGGGAATTGCTTGAAATGGCGAGCAACATCAATATCCCAGAAAAGGGTATTAATTCATAATTGTAATTCAAGAAATTCACATGGAAAGTATGTTTGGTGACATACCAATGGAATAGAATCGATAGCTCAAACGACAGCTGATGCTAACCACAGAGCAAACAAGGCACCACCACTGTATAGCAAAAGGCTGTACGTATCATCACGATCCAACTGCAATTAGTCAAAGTGCAAACCATCAGTACAACTTTTTTATTTTCTTTTGGTAGGAAGTAAAGCATTTTTATGATAGGGTATTTGCAATTGTGTTTAGAAACATGGTTTTATTTATGTTGTAAGCTATTACTTTCTTATATATATCTAAAGATCAACCAAAGACAAAACAGATGTAACAAAATACTTCTACCAAGGGCAATAAGGACAGAACAGAGAACAAATCTGAGTACTGAACCAAATCAAATATCGTGTTGCTCAAGTAACCACTCAGAATCAACAAGATTGTCGAAGTTCCATCGAGCATTCTTAGAAACTCTAAACTGGTACTGAATCATCATCGCAACCATTCACCAACAACCAAAGACAACAAATGAAAAACAAAAACTAACAAAGGGAGTTGACGCACAACAAAGAAAACGAATTTGAAGACTGAACCAGACCAACATGTCAAGTTGCTCGGGTAACCACTCAGAATGATATGATTGTCAAAGTCCATTGAGCATTCTTAGATACTCTCAACTAGTTACTGAATCATCATCACAACCAAAGATCACATAAAATTAATAAAATAAAGAAACTGGTAGAACTCGGGCAAAAATCAAACATGAAATTAGTACAACAGTAAAACAAAGAAAAGGCTACCACGACATTACAATGTATGAAAGCACAAAGCAAGTTAGCTTTTGCTTCCTAACTGTTTGGGCTCAAAATAATAGTATTGGGCCGAGTGTAGGTTTATGTTCGGCCCAAAGCTGTTTCAAATATACTATGGGCTGCCTGGTGGTCCCGGGCCATTCAACAAGGATGGTCGAGGCCTATCGCAAGAAGAAGTAGTTCAGATGAGCAAAAGGGTCGAAGAAGTCCTAGTGCAATTTGGATTCCCGACCAACAATGAATATGGCCTCAAAAAGAGGGTGAGTTCAAAGTCCTAATAGGGGTAGGATTGGTCGAAGTGGAGTTAGAACAGAACAAGAAGTCTCAATCTAGATATGATTTTGACTTGATCTCAAGGAGGATTTGGTGCTATAAATACAAGACATCATGCAACAATCAGAGGACCTCCAATTCAACACACAATTGCCCTGCGCAAAACCTTTCAAACTTCTTGAGATTTTTTTTATTTTCTTTTTCTGCCAACACACCTTCAGTTTAGATAAACAGCACTGTGAAGGCAACCGACGAACACCTTCAGTTTGCATAAACAACACTGTTGCCGTAGAATCAGCTGACTGAAGAGCACCTTCAGTTTGGATAAACAGTACTGCGTCGAGTTCGACTGGTTACCTATCCAAGTCTCGGTAGAGAAGGGTTTCTGAATCCTTATTGGCAGAGGTCATCTTATTAGCCTTTTTGGCGAAGTAAAGTGTTACGAGTTACGACATTCGGCGCATTAAACGCCGAGTGGTTTTATGATTGGATACTCCCAAGTGAGTTTCAGAGTTCAGCATTCTGAGGGCCGAACCACATTTACCATCAAGACACACATTACCTTTGAATACTTGTGTCCATATAGTCTGGTGTCGATTCGACGTGCTTATACTCTCACTAATATAATCATCGTTACCGAATCCGACGCTGACGATTCGTGAACTTCGCAGAACTAGCAGCCTTGTCTTCAGGCTCAAGAATCCAAAGGCCGAGATTTGTTCCTTCCTCAAGTCGCAGTCGCAAGATAAAGAAGTCAGCAACACACTCAACGCAAGATGAACAAATTTTACTCCTCGGCCGACGAGTTGGCATGCCCCGTATTCAACTGAAGGATGTAGTTAGCTTATTAGTTACTCGGCCTGCGCACCACGTAGGCTTTGTAATTTTTAGGATCAACATTTTGTCACGCCCGGTGGGACCCAGTGCTAAAACTACGAAGTTCATATGATATATCAAGATTCCAATCTGGCTCAACGTAGCCGATTGTACGAGCGTCTAAAGGAATTGAAAAAACACAATGAGGAACGAAAAAGATCTTTAGAAGTGGAAAAAATTCTTCGTGGCCTTATAGAGATGCAAAAATCATTCGCTTACATGTTGAGAATAAAAGCTCCTGTTACCCTGCAAAAACAATGGGTAAATGAAGACAGGGCTCAGTTTAATACCTGGCTAGATGGAAAATATTTTCCCTACGTTTTTTACTACAAATCGATTCCATTTGAGGAATGGTTGGTTGAAAAGACTAGGGGCAATTTTCTGCTCCGGCCGTAATCAGACATCAGCCTAAGAAAATTGTTACTTTGGCCGAAGAACAAAGGCCACCAATTTTTTTGGTCGAGGCTGAAAGTGCGGTAGGCTTAGAAGAAAATGTTCAAGTTTCTGAGCCAAAAATTGACTCAAAAAATAATTCGTTAGAAAAGTGTTCCAATGACGAACAAGACCAATTCATGGTTTCAGTTGAACAAACCATGCCAATCAATATGATTATTGGTGATAAAGCCGATATGGAGCAATCCCGTTCGGCTCAGTTGCTCGGGTTAAAAGCTGAAATCGGTGAAATTAATATGCCTGGGGGGCATAATAATTGTCCAACACATTCGGCGGCCGGAAATGAAAAATATTCCGCCGAGTAAAAAATATTTGATGTAAAAAGATCTCGGCTCAGAATAAAACATCGTTGGCCTCCTCCACTTTATGGTTCGGCCACTTTTATTTTCGTTTGCTAAAATATATATATATATATATATATATATATATAACGAATAAATTATTTTCTTAACCATTCAGCTCCTCAGCCGATGCATAAGAAATTAAGGAGGCTACATAGTGGATACACCACGCAGGGTGAATTCGGGACAACATCCTACTTAGTGAATTTTTATTCGGTGAGGAATGCCTATTTTTTCTCAGCGATCAGGGAATGTACATAGGAGAGTTCTTTGCTTTACCGCATCACTTCGTTTTCGGCAATACGAGGGGTTTTTTGACTGCGCTAATTTCCTTAACCATTCGGCTTGCAAGCCGAAGTTCAAGGAAACTAGGGGGCATACGACCTTAAAGACCGAATTGGTTTAGTTCATAAACTACCAATCAACGGAAAATTCTTAAAGAAATACTATCCAGTCATGTGGGAGATGCAAGAATGAATATCATTGTATTGAATTCATAAAAGGACGTACATATACATTCACAAAAGGCTCCTAAAAATTCTAAGGGGTTGAGGGGAGAAAGGTTTCAAGAGTGGCCTTCAACTCCAACCACCTCACTTCGCTTAGTATGATCTCGGCCTGCCTCGTCTTTTTATTGAGTTGAAGCTGTTGGATCTGCTTTATGCTGACTGCGAAAGTCGTTAATCGAGCCTTGTTCGCCTCAAAATCCCTCTCGAGCTCTGAAGCAACAACCGACCTTTGTTGTTGAAGCTCGGTGATTTGATGCTGAAGCTCAGAAATTTGACAATCAAAACCGATCATCTGTGCCTTCTTTGTTTTTATTGCCTCGACCTCTGGCCGGTTGGCTTCATACGCGGTCTTCCTCGTCTTCAGGTTGTCCTCGGCTCGGAGCGCTAGTTCAAAAGTGGTAAAATGTTGCTGAGTCCACTTTAGGAGATCGGACAAATAGGCAACATTTTCCATGCTCAAGAAACCACCATTTACGAGGTCGTTCAGGCACTCCCCTACAGAGTCGAAGCCCTTGCACTGAAGGACCTGAGAGGTAGAAATGGATAATAGCTCCTGCAGCTTAGCAAAAGCTTGAGACTCAACCACGGTCTCCTCTAGTTCGGCCGAGGCAGCAGAAGAACCAGCCGCGCCAGTGGTGCTCTCAAGAAGAGCATCAAGCTCGACCTCCCACAAAGGCTGCATAGAAAGAGAAAATTTGTAAGCAAAAGGAAAATTATATGGGATGCATAACGAAGGGAATTTGCTTTTAAACCTGCCGAGAGAAACTTCGGCCATGTCCTTTGGTTCATTGCTCGAACCTAGAGAGCTTAATGGCCGAACCCAATGTCTAAGACTGCTTCTCAATTCACGCGACCGATAGAGTTTATCTACGTTTGATGGCCACTGAGGTGGCCAGGAAATGTAGATAACGCCATTCGGTGCATAGAATTGTCGGTGAAATTAACGATTGGGCACTTGACATTTAATATCTTCCTGAGTTCAGACGCGTGATAGTAAAATTAATGAAGAAAGGGGATCGAGCCTTACAAAAGCCAAGGTAACTTCTTATGGAGAAATGTTGAGGTTTTCATCTTGTGGATGGAGCGACGTTTCTACCGTCGCCTCAGGCTCAACTAGGGGTCTTTTCCCACGATCGACCATAGGAGGATCTGGTTGAACAGCCACCTCGACCGCGGGGGGAAGATTGGCGGAAGTAGGTCTGGTTGGTCAAGGGCGACTCGCTAGCGGAATCTCGTCACCCTAGTCACTCTCATCGTCCTAAAATAAAAAAACTATTAAGATTTGTAAATTTGATAAAATGAAGAAGGGTTATTAGCAACATAGTCATACCTTTTCCAAGATTATCGTTGAATGTTTCTTCAGGAAATTTGTCCCGACGGGTGGAGTTATTTTCTCCAGGGCAGGCGCAGCCGTTGGCCCTAGGATTACAGGTCATTCGACAAACGGAGCAATCCCTAGATCAGCCACGACCCCAGAGACGGTCCAGGTTGCTTTGTATGATGCCGTTGGCAGTTCTTCCGTTGGGGCTTGGACGATCGGGGCAGGGGGAGAGTTGCTAGTTGCGGTTATCTTAGTAGTGTGGCTGGAAATCACGTGGATCTCACATTCCCCCTTCTTCACCAAGTTCTTGATGTGTTTTGAGTGTTGGGGAGCTTCGCTGGCTACTTCAGCTTCCGGACGAGGCCGTTTACCTTGTGAAGGTTGCACGGCAGTTTTGCTCCTCTTAGAGAGAACAGATTTCTTCTTGGCTGTAGCTGCGACGATCAAGTCTGCTTTTTTTGATGACCGACCATCTAAGAAAACGAGATCACATTAGCAAGGATTAGTGATAATAGAAAAAAAAAAAAGAAGAAAAGGTAGCTGTCTACCTCGGGTCGGCTCTTTGGATTGGGGAGCAGAGATTTTCTTTGGCCAATCGCTGAAAATTTTGTCGGTGACATTTTCGACTGCAACCCCAAAGAAGGCTCCAGTGTACTCTTCCCACCAGTCGCCAAAGGTGTCTGTACCGAGAGATTCAGGAAGAGTTAGTCGGAGGCGAAATATTTTACACCGATCCTGAAACTCTTTCTTAGAGTCTTTGCACTCCCTTTTTGATGAGCCAGAAAGACGTTCTCGATTGAGGAGGGAACGGAAAGTGAGTAGAGGTACTGAACAACCTTGAAGGTATTCGAGTTATTAGGTCGTGAAGTGGGGGTGGTAGACTTCCCAACTCACTCGGCGAGAATCACACCAAGGGGAAGGTCGCGTGCTAGCACAATCGAGCCCCAATTCTGGCGAAGGGCAGCATCTTCACTTTCACTCCAGGCTGATATTGGAAGCCTGATAGAGCAAGGGTACTCTTGCCAACTACACACTAAAAATTCGTCGTCGGAGAGGATTTTTAGGCCGAAGAGGTACTTGAAGACTTCTTCAGCCTGGTGAGGAGGCGGCGACCGAGATGCCAACTGAAGGCCGAGTGAGGTAGTAGGTTGGAAGGTAGAGATGTCTGGCCGAAGTGTGGCAAAATAGACTTGTAGCCAGAGTTGGAAAGCCCAGAGGGGGCCGTTCTGGTTTGGGTCAATTTTTTCAATAGTCGCATCGGCCAGACAACAGAGAAGATTGGCGAGAATGGCCGAGCTAAGCGCTAGAGTATGACGACTGGCCAAGGCTTCGGCCACTGGCATGTTCTCAACCAAACACTTCTTTGACCGGGTGCTACAAATAAATTTGTTGTACCAGTAGAATAGGAAGGCTTCGTGTTCTCCATTCCGAAGACTTGCCTCGCCTCGGCCAGCGAAATGGAGGATGAGGGTGTTGTAGTTGAAGAAGTTCTTGTGTAGCTTTTGAACCTCTTCTTTCGAAGGCTTTTGACCATCTCGACTCAGTGTTTTGACAGCTCGATTGTTGAAGAGCGCCTTAAGGTCGAGATTTGACGGGCGTCCAAAAGAGAACGGTATCTATCGGGATGCCATAGGGAGGAGTCCCAAGAATAGCCGAGCACCAGAGACTCAGCGTTGCCAGAAGGAGTTTTTTATCCATGGCTAGCTCCATGGTTGAGAGTTTGATGGCATCGTAGATACTAAGAGCTTTCCACTTTTGGCCGAAGAAATTTTCCATTCGGACGACCCAAGCCGCCCAGTTGGCATTGGTCGTAGGCCAGGCTCCTTGGGGCTTCTATAAGTCCCACTTTGACCAGTCGAACCCTTGTAGTAAGGGTGTTAGGCAGTGAGCCTTGAAGAGGTTGGTGATGGACGAAGGTATTGCATCCTTGAAGAGTGGCCCTAAGATTTAATGAGTAGTGCTCAGGTTACTCTCGAAGTGCAGGGTTTTGATGGCGCTCCGGTCGATGAAGCTCTTGCATTTGCTGCATTCGTCGTTGAGCTTGGAAATAAAGGTGTTGGAAGTCATTTTGGAAAGCCTAGGAGAGTTTTAGAGGAATGCTTGGGAGGATTTCTGGGATAAGAGTTTGTTTTTTTTTGGGATTTCGAAAGCAAAATGGCGGAGAGATTTTTCGAAGGTTTCTGGAGGCATGAAATGTATGAATGGGAGGATTTCAGGTATTTATAGGCATTTCAAAAGGAAGATCAAATGATTGATCTTCAAAAACGTTAGATTTTCAAATTTTAGGGCAAAATTGACTGGGCAAATCCCTAATCATTTTGGATATTTTGGGACTCTCCTAGGATAGGATCGAGGTTTCCGTGGTTCAAGGATGCATGATTGCGTGCTGCAGCGGAATCAATGTATTAATGTGGAAGAGACGTTTCGGCTGGCGTATGTTTTTGAGGATCATGAATGAGGGCTGCTAGGTTAATCAAGGGATCGACACGCGGCAGGACGTGCAGGAGAATTCGGGTTGTATGATCACACTTCATAAATGCGCTCGATGGATGAAACGTGTGAGGCTTTTCGTTATCCCATGGGTATCTCGTAGAGTTTGTTTCTTCAAGGTCGAAATCGGCTAAGGATTCTTGGCCAAAGACCTTAGAAGCAAGGGGCAATGTTTGGGCCCAAAATAATAGTATTGGGCTGAGTGTAGGTTTATGTTCGGCCCAAAGCTGTTTCAAATATACTATAGGCTGTCTGGTGGTCCCTGGCCATTCAACAAGGATAGTCGAGTCTTATCGCAAGAAGGAGTAGTTCGGATGAGCAAAAGGGTCGAAGAAGTCCTAGTGCAATTTGGATTCCCGACCAACAATGAATATGGCCTCAAAAAGGGGGTGAGTTCAAAGTCCTAATAGGGGTAGGATTGGTCGAAATGGAGTTGGAACAGAACAAGAAGTCCCAATCCAGATATGATTTTAACTCGATCTCAAGGAGGATTTGGTGCTATAAATACAAGACATCGTGCAACAATCAAAGGACCTCCAATTCAACACACAATTGCCCTGCGGAAAACCTCTCAAACCTCTTGAGATTTTTTTATTTTCTTTTTCTGCCAATACACCTTCAGTTTGGATAAACAGCACTGTGAAGGCAACCAAGGAGCACCTTCAGTTTGGATAAACAGCACTGCGTCGAGGTTAACTGGTTACCTATCCAAGTCTCGGTCAAGAAAGGTTTCCAAATCGTTATTGGCAGAGGTCATCTTATTAGCCTTTTCGGTGAAGTAAGGTGTTACGAGTTACGACATTCGGCGCATTAAACGCCGAGTGGTTTTACGATTGGATACTCCTAAGTGAGTTTCAGAGTTCAGCATTTTGAGGGCCGAACCACATTTACCATCAAGACACACATTACCTTTGAATACTTGTGTCCATATAGTCTGATGTCGATTCGATGTGCTTATACTCTCACTAATATAATCACCGTGATCGAATCCGACGTTGACGATTCATGAACTTCGCAAAACTAGCAGCCTTATCTTCAGGCTCGAGAATCCAAAGGTCGAGATTTGTTCCTTCCTCGGCCGCAGTCGCAAGATAAAGAAGTCAGCAACGCACTCAACGCAACATCAACAAATTTTACTCCTCGGCCGAGCTCGGCCGACGAGTTGGCATGCCCCGCATTCAACCGAAGAACGTAGTTAGCTTATTAGTTACTCGACGTACGCGCCACGTAGGCTTTGTAATTTTTAGGATCAACACTAACATATAACGAAACCGGGGATCCTTGGAACCATAAATTTTTAGGTTACCAGAAAACCAAATAACAAGGTAAAACAATCACATTAAAAAAAACAATACAAGCAACCACATCCCTGATTCTGAAATCCAATTTGATGTTTTACAATAAGGGATAGTGCCAAAAACCAACCTTCATGTGAACAATGCATTTTATTAGTACACTATTAGACTTTCCATGTGGTGGAAAATACAAAAAGAACGATGGAAATGCAATTTCAAATGACAAAAAAGTACTGAGGAACATATCTTGCTGAGGTAAACACTCATGAAATCCTTCACCAAACCACCAAATTTAAAATTTTGAGTTGCTCAGGTAACCGCTCAGATCGACATAATTGTCGGATTTCCATCAAGTATTGTTGGACACTCTTAAGTTGTTACTGAATCATCATTGCAACCAAGTTTTCAATTCCACAATGTTAATTGCAAGAAATTTGAACCAAACAAATACAAGTTATGAAGCTTGATCAATCCACAAATAAAATCTGTACAATCCGCTATAAACAGAACATGTTTTTGCATCCGACCAATTGCTCATATAGACATTGAAATGCATGTACTACTTCTACTTTGATATATGTATATTAACATCTACATAAAATCACAAACCTTTAAGTCGAGGTTATTGAAATACTCGAATATTTGCATTTGGCCATCTGTGTCCGCATTTGCATCTTCTTTAACTTCTTCTTCAGTCCAAGTTCGATTGTAAAGATTGTTTTCAGGGGGCACAATACCTTCCAAGGATACTTCGCTGCCGTGCTCTTCGGCAACATAAGGATTGGCCCCACTTGGAATTTCTTCTGATGTTGCTGCTCTTGCCAAAAGCAATCCTGAAAGAAAAACACAAAGATAATGCTCCCATAAGCAAGTAGCCACTTATATCAAACAAAAACACCAAACAAAGCCGAATAATTTCCAAAAAGGCCAATGTGAACGAGAAAAATAATAAAAAATAACCCCCAATTGAGAAAACTTCCCAATTCGAAAGCAATAAAGTTGAATAAAACGAAAAATCAAAATACTTGAAATTAAAGCAGCGACAAAAACAAGAAAAGAATATAAATTTATGGAAAAAGAGCCAAAACCCTAGCTAGGAAATTAATGGTGTTTGTTGGGATTTGGATACCAAATGTTAAGGGATAAGGAACGTACAAGAGTGAAGCCAGAGAGGGTTAAGTGAGAGTGGGATTTTTCTAAGAGGGAGTGAAGGTTTGGAGCAGAGGTTGGTGGTGGGGTTTGTGATGAGATGGTGGCGGTGGTTATTGAGGTTGGAGATAGCTTGGGGAGTGGCTGTAGAAAGCTCCATTTTTGTTGTTGACAATATGAAGAAGTTGGGTGAGATGCCACCACTATATATGAGTGAGGTGTGCTAGGGTTTTTGGGTATCTCTACGCCCAGGCCTATGTTTGATGTAGTTTTTATGTTTGGTTTGGGTATCTCTAGCCCACCACCTCGCCCAAAACAAATGAAAATATAAGAAAACACACTCTATTATAAATGATGTAGATTTAATGGTGTGTTACTAATATTAAATAAACACGTTAATTAATACTGAAATAATAATTCAATCTTCAACTTTCATATCATTTAGTTTATAAAATTTTGTCTACACATTAATCTCCCTAGCATTACCCATAATATAAATGGTCGCTCAGCAATATAATTTAGTAGTATTTTTCTTCACTTGTATTTGAAATGTCTTAAGTTTTTATCTCGTACATGATGAGTTCGAAAGAAAAAGCCCACTTGGAGGCCTTTTTCTTGGTACTGCGTCAAAATCAATTATATGTGAAATTGTTCAAATGTGTCTTTAGGCAGTCATCTATCAATTATTTGGGGCACACAATCTCAGTTGCTGGTGTGGCTACGGATGGCTCCAAAATTCAATCTATTTCCAGTTGGCTGTCACTTGCTACTATTAAGGAATTGCATGGATTCTTAGGATTGGCAAGTTACTGCATGAAATTTGTGAAGGATTTTGAGTCAATTTGCTCGCCCATTGAATCACTTTCTCTAAAAGATAACTTCACACGAGGCGAAATATGCTTTCCAAACTCTCAAATGCACTCGGACGATTACTGTTCACTAAGACAATAATTGTCAACAGCCCAATAACTTTAAAACCTTCTCCTCTCCTCTCTCTCTCTCTCTCTCTCTCTCTCTCTCTCTCTCTCTCTCTTTAAAACAAAAAAACCATCTCCAAACCATTGGGCTAAAATAAGTCCTGGGGAGAGAATATATATTTGGGTTAGATTCTCCCCAGAAATTAAGCCTAGCTTCAATTATTCTGAACCCACCAAACTATCATATTTCAATCCTTTTGTTGTTTTTTACTTATAATTCAACCGTTGTGATCAAATGAAATCAACTCTAACGGTAAAAAGAAAGAAAAAAAAAAGATTTGATGGCCCAAAATTAAATAAAACGTCTAAAATAATTTAAATTAAATTCACTTAAAACTTTATAAATACCTATGTATTTGTATGCTTTTTAATTACTTATCAGAATTTAAATATTTTTAGATTAAAATGTCCATAAAAATAAATTAGGATAATCTACATAAAATTTATTTTCAAAACATTTACCAAAAAAAAAAAAAAAAGAAGGCCAAAATTGTTGTAGGCATAATTTACTAAACGATTATGGAGGCCATAGAGAGGGGTGCGGCAATAGTAGAGAGAAAGAGAGAGATGTGTAATTGTGAGGTGTGTTCTATTCCACCCGATTGTGCCTTTATTTATAGTGGTAGGGAAGGTTAATTCCTTACCCTTTTAGGATTACAACTCTAATAGGATAATATCTAGTCTAAAAGATATGGTAGAATCCCAGAAGGATATCCTAGATATGTTAGGATTTACACAATCACATTCCTAATCTAATAGAACTGCAACACTCCTCCTTAAGTGTGTAAATACTTAAACAAATGGGGCATCTGGTCTTCAGTGATGAAGTAAGTACAATAGATGAAGTCATCGGCACAATGAGCGAATGCAAGTCTCAAATCAACTGAAGAATGCATAAAAGGTAAAACTCACAAAACCTTGCTATGGTAAAACCCATAGACTAAGGATAAAAGTGAGAAGTTGCATTATGTCAAAACTATACGTCTTCTGGATGCAAGCAGAAGAGCTCACAAGGGTATGATTAGCCCAGGATGGGTGCCTTGTTAAAACCAAGTTAGGTAGCAAAAACCCAGTGGGAAAAATGCTCTAATCGTAGGGCAAAAGAGTACATTAAGATCAAGTGAGCATACTTATGGATACTTCCCTTGAGTTTGACAGAACTTTCAAATGAGAACTACAAGCATTGCATATGAATAGTTAGGCATACCAATTCCTCGAACAAGCTTCTAAAAGGTTAACTTTGGCAATGACGTCGTGTAGAGGTCGACAAGGTTGTCAAGAATCGGTTTGCATGACTTCAATATCATGATGCTTTGTTAATGTAAATGTAAACGCAATATGTCTTGGTGTTGATTTTGTTGATATATCATGTCTTGGTCAGGTGGATACATACGACATAGTTTTCATGAATCGTCGTTAGAACTCAACGATAGATGAAAAACAACAATTACTTTGAATATACTCAACAAGAACTCCTAGCCATGTCTCATGTGTGGTGTAGTGAAGTGATGTAAGTCTTGGAATGATTCGAAGATTTCACAACTAAGGTCATATCGTGGACCTCCAAGATATTGCAATATCCCTTAACGGTAAAGACATAACCATTCCAGGATTTTGCATTTGCTGGTTTGATAAGTAACCAGCGTCAACATAATAAACAAGGCAAGCGTCATTCCAAGGATCAAGGGGTCGGAATCGCTCGAGATGTGTTGGGATTTGCCCAAATTCGTAGTACCTTCAGGGTACGTCTTTAATACAAACTAAATGGTTGCATGTAGGCGCGGTGCTGCATCTTTACTAATAGATCAACAGCGAAAGAGATGTCATATCTCATATAATGAGCTAAGTACAACGAAGCGCAAAGTTGAACTTAGATATGGAACTTCGGATTCCATAACCTCTTCAAGGGTCTCATTTGCATATAACGTATGGACAATCATAGGTATACTCAAAGGTAACACCTTCGGGGTGTAGTTCGACTGGTAGACCAAAGTACCGTCAGAACAACACTTGAAGTTCAAGTCAAGGTGTAAACGAGTTTTCCCAAGATCCTTCATCTCAAATTCCATCTTCAGGTGCGAGGTAATTTTCTCAAGCTCTTCTAGAGTCTTAGTGAGATTCATGTCAACAATATAAACTGTAACTCTAGCAATTTGGAATAAGACTTTATAGTTTAACATGTAAGGGCATAATTCATATCCCTAACTGATCAAATAATCACTTAGACGGGTATACCACATTTGCCAGATTGCTTCAATCCTTAAGTGAACACTTCAAACAAGTTGAGAGGGTGTTCCTTGGTTTGGAACTATTTGAACCAGTCCATGTAATTCTTCTGGAACTTACATGTAAATTTCCCTATCAATATCCCTATAGAGAAAACACTAAGCACATTTCATAATGCTGTTATCAATCATAGGACGTTTGAGATAAACCTTGCGTCGTAAGGTGTGCATCATATCACACTATTTCATTCATCTCATAATGCTTCCTTTCCCACTTATAACACAACAGGGTTACCTTGGGCAATGTAAGAACGATAGGTCCAAAACACACTTTGGTAAGGAATTTGACCTGAATTGTAATTTCAGTTGTCCAATCAATTCTACGTTGTCACTTAATCAACGGAACATGGTTCAATATTGTGGATGTAAATTTCTGCCCTCTCCTTCTTGGACGAAAATGCACCTGCAAAATAATTAACACCTAAGATCAAGGCCAAGAACCTCACGCGCCCACGATGAATAGGGGGCTTTGGCCGAAGAATCTTCAATGCCAAAGTTAGAATTAGAGAGAGAAAATGTTTAGAGAATTTTAGAAGAGAATTGGACTTAGGTTTTTGGAGAAATGAAGGGCTATATATAGGGGTGTGGCCGGCCCTATTTGGAGAAGTAGGGACCGGCCATTTATGGTGGAAATTGGCTCTAATTGCGAGATATTATGTCAAATCATATCTTGCAATCAATTAAGAAATTAATCAATTAATTAGGAAATTAATCAATTAATTTTGGTAATTAATCTCAATTTGAAAAGAATAATTGGGAGTTACCTTGTGGGTGTGGATTTGATGAAGTGTGATGATAGGGTTTAAAAGAATACCATTTTGATCACTTTTGACCTCGATTGAGTTGTTATTAACTGTTGCATGAGCGTGGGAGTCCCGGTGTGACTTAAGGGTAATTTTGTCTTTTTCACCCAAAAGTTTGCGTGTCGCCTCCATATTTTTCTTGATTATTTTTTGTTCTGCAGATATCGTTGCTTTTCATTTGTGTCAGTAGCTACTGTATAAGTGAAAAGATCATTGATGGTAATCTCATTTCAATTCCATTAACTCATCCAAGCTAGTATACTGGACCAAGAACTTCAACTCTCAGGAGTAATCCGGATTAATCTCATGAGATGGAAATGATTTGAGACAGTGATTAGTATGGATTCATTGTTGTGCCATGACCTTCTTTTTCTAGGGAAGTGAATCCTATGAACTAAGTGATCTGTCGTGCTCTAGGCCAAGATAGATTGATTAGCTATCTGCCAATGTACCGAACCGTCTAATAGGGGCGGCACACCTTTGGAGGATGTTGACTTGACGTCCGTTAAGTATGTCTATCCTTGCAGGCAAGTTTGTAGCTGGTATATGATCTTGTCACTTTAGCTAGATCAGAGGAATGCGTTTGGAGCCACATTCTGAATGCTAGAATACATCGCACTTGCTTATCACACTTGTGCGGTACGGGGATCGAAATTAGACATAATGGGTAACGTCTATGCAAATTCACACCGTTCTACAGGAACATTGATGTTTTTATCTCCCTCTAACGGCAAGAAGACTATCTCATTGAAGTGGCAACCCATAAATGAGCGGTAAAGAGATTGCGTGCAAGGGCTTTAAGAGAGCTAGTGTGAAGGAGAATCATAATCGACAAAGATTCACATCCTTCGTTGAGGACCTATATTGGTACATTGCGGCGGTGCAACTTGGCACATGGAATGCACACCCAAAATGTGTAAATACGAAGCGTTAGGTTCATACCCAGTAACCAACTGTAACGTCAAATAGGTTGGGTGGCAATGGGCCTCAAGGCGGACTGACATAACTGCGTACAAGATTGCAAAGCCCTAGGCAGAAACTGAAAACTTGGTACGTTAACCAAGGTCTGGGTGATCATTCAAATTGCACTTTATGATCACGATGTGAGGCTATTTTGGGTGAACATGGGATTTCAATGTTCAATTATAAACTCAAAAGATATGCAATACTTTATTGAAAACCATCGATATAAACTTTCCGGCATTATCCAGTCTCCCGAACTTTAAGGGATAAGTAGGGTGGTGAACCCTTAAAATCCGCCAGGAGGTTTAGCAGCAATGTGTGTGAACAAACATGTGACCAGTTTGTCGATTCATCAACCAAAACCATAAGTATTTATATGGTACGCATTTTGGTTAGATTAGTCCACATATATTCCCTTGAATCCACTGTGAATAATGGTGATTTCATATCTTTGCGAGGAATGATATAAAGATCCAATTTATCAACGAGAAGGCTTGGCAAAGTGTGCTTGTAAGCATAATATCCTTACTTCGGGTAAGGAGATGTATAGCGGCATCATTGTTCGACCTAAGTGTCCCAAAAGGTCATGCCCAAGCAAGTAAACTGCTCAATCACCAGGCTCCAGGCCAGCCACATGTGGTGTGTTCCCAGTTGGGAGACAGCCCATTGGCCTCAAAGCAAAGCTTCAGGCTCATTTTTAGAGGTGGTGCAAAGTTATTTCACTCTATTTTCTTCAGTGGTTTCATTCATGATCATTGTCATCTCGAATATCCTTTAAAACTCAACAATGTTGTTTTGGAACGAGGAGAATATAAGGTCCCTAACATGGTAGTACCATTCATATAATGAGGAGCGTGCTAATGCTCTTAATCAGGTTGGATAGACCTGAAGTCGTTGTTAGATATGTGATTCAGGTGTAAAGTTAGTGTGTGTAGTATCGCATTCATCCAGACAACTAACTTTCCCACATTCCTACCTAATCACATGTTTAATTGAATTCAGTCACATGTATACAAGAAACATGATTCAACTAACTCGTATTCGATGACAATATCAATAAGATTATCCATAACTAAAAGAAACATGTTCACAAAGTAAATGGTTTACAAAGGGGATTTGGCCAACAAAGCCATCCATGTCAAAATTCTGCTCTTTTAATGGTGTTTGTTGGAGAAAAATCAATCTCACATATTGACTACGAGAATGGTACTCCTTAACAACATTGGTAAGGGCACGAATAGGTGCATAACCAATGATCTATTCCGTCAAGACGGAAGTAGATTTTGCAAGGTTAAGGTTTGAAAATGTTATCCCTTATTCTTGAAGTTTTAAGTCTTAGGTGCCAAGGATCATGCTTCGGGCATGATGCCACCCCTTACCAGGCCCTAATTCTACCATATATTGTAAAAACAAACTCGAAATTGGATTGTGAGAGGACAGACCTAGACTTAGGTTCGGTAAACTCCAACCGAAGCTGGAAGGGTCTGTTTGGTAAGCCTCTGTCGAAGCAAAGCGTACCGTTCGGTGCATCTTTGCCAAAGCAGAGCATGTCCTTCGGTGCATCCTTGCCGAAGCAAGGCACCATTATTTGATAGGCTTTGATCGAACTGGGTTAAGCCATTCGGTAAACTCCAGTCGAACTGGTTTATACCATTCAGTAGACTCTAGCCGAAGCTGGGTTTATACAGTTTTTCTTTCATGTTTGCGGTAGTAATCAGACCCGAGAATTTGATAAACTTCCACTTTCAACATTGTTGCTTCAGGAGTGAGTTAGAAACAAGGAAGGACGAGACAAGTATTCTCCAGTCAAAATTCGATCGGATTTATAAACTTCAAAATTGTACTCATTTATGAACGTAATCATGGTGTGCTTCAGGCAATGTTTTTCATGATTAGACAGTCCGTAGGAGCAAGCCAAAGAGCCATGGAATCCTCGTTCAGGAGGTATTTCCGTTTGTAATGCTTCGGCATAAGTCTTCGAGTGAAGATCATAGCGGAGGCTTATGCAGCTTTTCCATGCCATTGTTGGCTGCAATGGTTTCTCAGCTTTTTGATAGTCAAGTGGAGATTCACATCTTGTGACCCACGTAAAGTGGTTTTTATTAGAAACTTCCAAATAAGGGAAATCGAACTTGTGACAGTTCGACAATCTACTGAATTGGAGGGAACAAGATTGTGATTGGTGTTATGGGAAATAAAACATCCATAAGCATCAAAGTTAGAACATTCGGGTTCTAAGACCTGGTTTAAATGAAAAATGTCGGGTTTTTATGGGTGTATTGTTTTAAGAAAACTTTGGGTTTCAAAGGCACTAAATTTGAAACTACATGTTCAATTTAGTTTATGAACGGTTAGTTCATAAAAAAGAGGTTCCTGCAAGAACACAGAATGCAATATGCTGATTTAAGTGTAGTGGATTTGAGTTGCTTCAGGAACTCAAGTGTGAACCCTTCAGGACTACGAAATGATGTCAGCGATTCAAAGAAGAAAAATAAATTATTGAATCGTTAATGTCCAAAAGTGATATTTAGGTCAATAATTTTGGATTTCTTGTCAGATTAATGGATTGCTGGTCACTTTTAATAAACTCAATAAATCGGGACCATACAAGGTCGATCGTGGAAGCAAAATAATGACATTCAGGTCTTATTAGCTTCAATTAGCGATGGGCCAAGTGACAAGTGAATTATAGCTTAATTAGCATTAACCAAAAACATCCCAAAAATATTTAGATATGGTTATGAAGCGGGAATGCAAAAAATTGGCATTAGGTTCGAAAAAATCGTAGCGCAACTCGGTGGGCTGGTTGTCGTGTGCAAGGAAAGGCCCTAAAGGCCTATTGGGCCTCGAGTTTGGCTGCAGGCCACAAGCCAAGGAACTGGGTAGCCCAGTAGCAAACTGCTGGCGTTTTTGGGCCAAATGGTGCATGGGAGCAAGCACAGCCGAAGCTGGCTTGTGGGTCAGCACACGCAAGGTCCAGTCGAAGCTGGGCCTGGGTCTTTGAACTGTGGGATAAGCCCAGCTTATAGAGCTGGCTGTGGTACATTTGGGTCGGGCCGGTAGCAAGCCCAACAAGCCAAAGGCTTGTGGGTTATGGGCTCGAGTTGGACCATAGGTTATCCAACCTAGGCTGAAGCTTGGTTGGTTTCCAATAGGGCAGCGAGCCCAAAGGGTTGTGTGCCTTGTCCAAGTGTCAATACAACACCGTTTCCCCACATAGTTGGGCTTCAGGCTAGCGTGGTGGTCCAGCATGGTGTCATGGTGGTGCGGTGGTTCAGCATGCTTTTCCTCATCTTTTAATTACCTTGCATCATTCTCATGGTCCTACATATTAAGATTAGTATAATATAGGTCAAAATTAAACAAGTTAGATATAATTATTATAGAAAAACACTAATCGGATAAATCACTAGAGAAAAACACTGGCCGACTATATATAATCAAAGCTCATTAAACATGGACTTTTGAACAACTATCACTTACAATTTCAGCTCCATATCTTTCATTCATGTGCTCCGTGAAGCTAAATATTGTGGATGCTTTAGATCATATGGGGCAATTGTTTACGGATAATCAATTATGGTTAAAATCTCTTCCTCCTCAAGCAAAGTCGGCTTGATTATGGAACTTCACATGACCTTTTTATCTTAGGTGATTTCTCTTTGTCAATTTTTATTTTCATCTAATAAAAATTAGCAAAGATGAATTTGAACACATTATTGCTAACCCATTGTGAGGCTTAGCCCACTCCCTTACCATTTTTTTTTTTTTTTTTGAGAAAAGATGACGGTGTATTACTGATAGACAGAGGCAAAAACCAAAGTCCAAATTACAAAACAATCTAAAATCCAAGAAAATAAAGAGTACCTCCCAGCATCATTACATACATTCCTCAACAACGAGGTCCAAATTAAACGAAATGGGAGAAGTTAGCCATTCACAATCACTTCCGTTAGATAGACTATAGCGAGCCAATCGGTGTACAACGCAGTTGGTTTGGCGACGAACATGGGTACAAAGATCATTAATGATTGTAGGAAAAAGGACCTTCATATCCTTAATTATGTGACCAATCGAAGATAAGTTGGTAGAAGAACTTCTTAAAGCCTTAAAGGTCTAAAGAGAATCACCCTCAATTAACAGATTATCAAAAACCTAGACATCGCCTAAACCACTCATGCCCTTGCTGCAAGTGCTTCCGCATGTAAAGAAGATGAAACATTAGAGAAATTTGTAAGAAAACAGCCACAAAGTTTCCCAATTCATCACAAACAATGGTGCCCACCCACCAACACCTTTATCCATGTTCTATGCTTCGTCAAAGTTAAGTTTTAGGCGACCAGATAAGGGGGGCAACCCATTTGATAGCGTGCGAAGCCGAAATGTCTAGAGAGTCACACTTACCATTCCCAAGCATTGTATTTCTGCAATTCCAAATTCCCCAGCTAGTGACCATCATTAATTCGAATTTTGTCGAAGGAAGGGAGGTCACCAGGTTAGATGCCCATTCAGAAAATGAGGGATAGCCAGCTAGCTGCGGTAAGTATCCTAGGGAGGACAAAAGCTAAACAGCGTGCAAAGTGACAATCGCAGATGATGTGGGAAGTAGACTTGCCATGGGAATTGCATAATGGGCATAATAGATCATTTGCGATATGCTTGGAGGCAAGATTACATTTAGTAAGCACGATGTTCCTACACATTCTCCAAAAGAAAACTCGAACCTTGCGGGGAACATTTGCTTTCCATAGGGCAGTCCACATGAGCAATAGACTTGCTGTAGAAAAAGAGCTAGAGGGGTGAATTGAAGTAGCGATAGTCCACTCAATCGCTATATGGTAGGCAGATTTAATGGAAAATTTTCCACATTGCTCGTGGTGCCAAATTAAGCGGTCATCCAAGTTGCAAATGTTTAGTGGAATGCCTTAGATCAAATTAGCTTCTTCTGCAGAGAAAAGATAAGAAAGAAAATTAGATTTCCACGAGTGCGAGCTACGGTCAATGAGGTTTGCCACCCAATAGATGGTGCAAAGATCCAGCTTAAAAGATATCAGACGGAGAAAATGTGGAAGGGGAACCCAGGAATCCGCCCAGATGCGCATTGATGCCCTAATCCCAATCAACCATCTAGCATCATGATTAATAGTTCCATGGGTAGCACAGATAATGCGCCAGATAAAAGAGCAATTGGGTTTGATCACCGCATCCTTGAACTGACACGCGAGGAAGTATTTGGCTTTGAGGATTTGGGCCACCAAAGTATACAGCTTAGAGATCAACCTCCATGCCTGTTTTGCTAGCAAAGCCAAATTGAAGGCATAAAAATTTTGCAAGCCCAAACCACCTTTGGACTTAGGATGATAGAGTCTCTCCTACAAGAGCCAATGAATTTTGTTATCTCTATCAGTGTCGTCCACTAGAAGGTTGCAATTAGGTGGTTTAAATCGTCATAGAAGTACTTGGGGAGTAGGAAGGAACTCATAAGGCAGAGAGGAATAGCTTGGGCCACTGATTTGATGAGAAGTTCCTTGCCCGCCGAACTTAATAGCTTACATTTCCACCCTTGTAGATGTTTCCACAACCTTTCCTTAATATATCCAAAGCACACACTCTGATTTTGACCAACAACGGTAGGTAGTGCCAAGTAACATTCATGTTTTGAGACCCCTAGCACAAAAGCCATTCGAGCTTTGTCTAGCCCCTTCACATTTCAGTTGAAGCAGATCTTACTCTTAGGAAGGTTAATCTTTTGGCACAAAGCAAGTTCAAAGGCCTGTAAGATACGTGAGATTTGGTTACAAGTTTGAACCGAAGCACAAGAGAAGATAAAGCAGTTGTCCGCAAATAAAAGGTGATATACAGATGGCACACCATTCTTGATTGAAACACCCTGAATCAGACCAGCCTATTCTCTGTCTGCAAGCAAAGTTGAGAAGCCTTCAGCGCATATGAGAAAGAGGTAAGGGGATAGTAGGTCACCCTGTCGAAGACACCTCGAAGGCAACAATTATTCCCTAGGGGCCCATTTACCAAGAAGGAGAAAGAGACTGATGACACCATTGTCATAATCAGATTGACCCATGCATAAGGAAAGCCGAGCTTCAACATAACATGCTGCAAATTACGGTCATATGCTTTGCTCATATCAAGTTTGAGTGAGAGCAAGCTTGTTTGCCCCTCCTACGATTGAAAAGGAAGTTGGCAATCTCTGAGGCAATAATGGAGTTGTCCGAAATATTACGACCAAGAACAAACATTGACTGTTGTGGAGAGATAATTCTCAGGAGAATAAACTTCATTCAGTTAGCAATAACCTTGGAGATAATCTTGTAAATAACATTACAAAGACTAATCGAACGAAGTTGAGTCATGTCCTTAACATTCTTCACCTTTGGGATTAAGCAGACATGCGTGAAATTGATCTGCTTCAGGAATTTTCAAGAGGAAAGGAAAGACAGAAATTCACCAACTACCTCCGAGCCAACAATTTCCCAATACTTCTGGGAAAAAAAAAAAATGGAGGGGGGAAGGAGGCCATTCAGACCCGGTGCAGTGCTGGTCTTCATGTCGGAAACAACCGCCTTAATTTCTCAGAGAAGTCAAGATTTAGAAAAGTACACATCTCATAGTTCAGTTTTGGTTGAATAGCCTCAATCACCTCCTCATCACCCCAATTGTATTCCGAAGTGAAGAGGTCCTTAGAGTAGTTCAGGACAACCGACTCGAAGTGTAGATAATATCGTTTGTTCAAAAAAAAAAAAAAATCAGCAATTGTATTAGATTGGTGTAAGGAGTATGTGAAATTTTTTTTGTTTTTGTTTTCTTTTAATGTGATTGTTACAGTGCCACGTTTTTACATCTCCGAATATGGACTGACGTGCGCATGTTGGATAGGAACCAAACGAAAGCAACAGAAACCTGTAACGAAAGGCCGTTGGATAGGAACCAAACGAAAGCAACAGAAACCTGTAACGAAAGGCCATTGGGCTTTTTGTGGATTGAAAATACAACGACCTGGCCTCCCGGCCCAAGCCAGCCATCGCCGAAATTGACCTTTTTCCAGATCCAAATTTGTTCCCACGTTCTATCCTGTTCCCATAATTATGGTCCAATCGGATAACCACAAACCACTCCTACGCCCAAGACAACGCTACTCGCTACACCCGTCGTCCAAACGACGATGTTTGGTGTCCCAAACGATCCCCATGAGCGAGTATGAAACAATTTCATACTCTCAGTCGTAGGCCAAGCCCCAGCAGTAAACGTACCTTTTTCGACCAAAGTTGTTCAAAATCAAACGAATCTCAACCCCTCTCGCTCTCCGGTCGCACTCACCTCTTCCTCCTCTCTCCAACTCTATCACTCCTCAGCTCCTCCAATGGCTTCCGCCGTCCCAGAAAACCTCAGCCGCGAGCAGTACGTGTACCTGGCGAAGCTCGCCGAGCAGGCCGAGCGCTACGAGGAGATGGTGAGCTTCATGGAGAAGCTCGTGGTGAGCTCCACCGCCGCCGGGACCGAGCTGACGGTGGAAGAGCGCAATCTGCTCAGCGTCGCCTACAAGAATGTCATCGGCTCGCTCCGCGCGGCCTGGCGCATAATCTCGTCGATCGAGCAGAAGGAGGAAAGCCGTCGCAACGAGGAGCACGTGGCGCTCGTCAAGCAGTACAGATCCAAGGTGGAGACTGAGCTCTCCGCCATCTGCGCTGGAATCCTGGAGCTCCTGCAATCGCACCTTGTTCCTTCGGCGACCACAGGAGAGTCCAAGGTCTTCTACTTGAAGATGAAGGGCGATTATCATCGATACCTCGCCGAGTTCAAAAATGGCGACGAGAGGAAGACTGCCGCCGAGGACACCATGGTTGCATACAAGGCTGCTCAGGTACTTGATTTAGCTTTCTCTGTTTTCGCGTTTTCGAAATTCAGTTAATTATCATTTTAATTTTGCTTAATTAGATTCGATTCGATTCAATTTGATTTGTAATTTTGTATTTAAGGATATTGCGGCGAGTGATTTGGCGCCCACGCATCCAATAAGGTTGGGGCTGGCGCTCAACTTTTCGGTGTTTTACTACGAGATCCTCAACTCCTCGGAGAAAGCTTGTAGCATGGCTAAACAGGTTTGGACTGGTTGCGAAATTCTTCATTTTATTGATTTAAGAACTTGTAATTCTTTGTTTGTTTTTCATTTTGTAATACTTGATCATATATGGATGAAAGAGGAAACACTGAGGATGTTGAATTCGAGAATGCGCGTGAAAAAAGTCAATTGCTTTTACCTGTCTAGTTATTTGTTTGTTTGGAATTAAGGCACCTTCGTATGCATGGAGTCGAATAAGTATTGGAAGATGTAAGCTAAAATAGTTTTGTGTACAGTAAGAGTCTTTCAGTTATTCTGAGGAAACAATTTAGGTAGTTGTATTTTGCTCCATGAGTGCTACAACTGTATGCTTTTCTGGACAGAGGTCACCAGGCATTATCATCGTAAAACCATTACTTCTTTCCGTATTTTGGATCTTAGCCGCCAAATTTTTACATTTTTATTTAAAAAGGAGAAGGATGTTTCTTTTGATTGGATAAATCTTTAGCAGTGGTTTATAACGCTCCAACCTCTCCTCCTCCATGCCCTTGAATTTCAAAAATTTTGTCAATCTTTTTGTTTTCCACATCCCCATATTTCGGCAACAATCAATTATTTTATTTTATCCTTTTTCTTTCCGGCTATTTTTGGGCTGGGAGACCACCATGATATTTTCTTTTTGATTTGATATAATTGAATATGAATAACCTATCACCAACATCTCCCAAATTTCCTCTACGTTGCCAGTTTATCACGCATCAGTCTGAAATAAGCACAAACACCAGTACGAATGAAATGGAGGAGTTTCGAACCGCTCCCACCACTTAGTTACTCTTTGAACACCTCTCTCAACCGTCCTCATGCGCATTTGTGTCATTTATGTTAAGTGTATTTGTTGTCAAAGAAATAGGCTAGCTGATGAGTATGCTAGCTGACCAATTTGTGGCTTGCGACACATAAATGATTGTTAATCTAGACACATATTCTTTTGTACTTATAAACTGCTATCCGCATGCATATTACCACAAAAGTCTTATAAATTGTTATTGTGGTGTATTTGATCAAATTTCAATAATCGGTAAACATTTTCTGAGGGTACTTGTCCGCACGCCATTGTATTCACTTGAACTCACTATACAATTTAGTTCCTCCTATTTTTTTGTCCATACAGTTTCATTGAAAGTTTCCATTTTGTTCTAACAATTTCCATTGTTTCTCTTGAATTCTTATTGGTATCTATAATCGACGTCTCCAATGAAAGTTGCATGTTTTGGACCTTCGATATTTTCGTTGGGGACAAGGTCTTAAATATTTTAATGGCAAAATAAATTTTTTTTTAAGACCTTCTCCTCGTCAGTATTTGGGGATTCTGGCATGTATTGGGTGGAAAGACATATTGCATTACATCACACATGCTTGGATAAGGCACCATAAATTAGCATTTATAATTTGGTATAAATTAACTCAACTTCTTGTGAGAAGCAGTATGACATTAGCGCATCAAGACAGGCTACGATTTGGTTGTGATTCTTTATAGTATCTTCAGCAATTGCTGCCTTCAACATAGTATGATTATTACTTTGGTGACGTGAAAAGTACGTCTTTGTATGCTATACGCTAATGGTAGTTTTGGTAGAGCTAGTGGCAGGAAAGAACTTTGACTATCTTGTTCCAAGGGGTGTCTGATTAAATTTATTCATCAAGAGAATTTCTCTTTTCCCCTTGGGTTTCTTTTGCTTGCATTTTCAGATAGATGGTTGGGAATTATGTGTCCATACGTGGGAAGAAGGGAAAATGTTAACTAGGGGAACTATAACGAGACCAACCAGCTAGGAAAGAAGCTAAGCTTGGCACCAGTTAGCAAGACAAACCAAAAGCAGGAGACAGAGATTGAATTGACTAGGAATAGAATAATTATGCAGCAATATCACTTTTCCTCAATACCCTATGTGTGCTCTTCTATGTGACATACATGCAAAACATAATTTATCGCATGGACTTTACAGTATGTCAATATGGTAAATGCTTTGCGGTGTTCCTAAACATTAGAAATTGGAATTCTGCATCCTTATGTCTGAGTGCGAGGGGGTTTCATCTCAGTTGAGGTATATTCTAGTTATAAGAAAGCAAAAGAGTCAAAGAGCTAATTAATAGTTTTAGAACTTTAGAGTGTAAGTACAAGAGCTAAGCCAAGTACATGTTGGCATCAACTAAAAGACAACTTAGGAGGCTACCCAATAATTCCCCCCAAACTATAATGGTCTAGAGAGTGAGTTTAGAATGTAAAAGTGCCTAAAGGTGCTTATGAAGCCCTTAGGTCGGAGCAACAAGGCCAACCCAATGACCGCCACAGAGTGCATGCTTGCACATGAAATGATAATCAAGTTCAATGGGCTTGGTCCGAGTTTGGAAAACAGGACCTGGAACCATCTTCCCGGCATTGAGATTGTCAAACTGGAGCTAATGAGAAGGTTGGAAATCCAAACAATCCCGGCACAAGTTTGGAAGTGAGTAGTGCACTTGAACAAGAGACGGTAGGCTCTTTTTTGGCACTACAGATAATCAGGTTGGAATCCAAAAAAACATAGAAACCAGAAGTTGCAAACTGAGACAACCAAGCCCAATGAACATTAGAGAAAAAGGCTAATAGTACATCCAAAGTTGCTTGAGACATTGTAGAATGTGGCTTTAGCCACGAGATGTGGGATCCATACACTCACAGATTGGGCAGCATGATGAACTGCATACTAGGATGATGAACAAGCATAGATTTTGTTTGTTAAACTCTCTAATACTGTTTTAAAGTTTTGATTTGTTTTTAGTTACTTGTATTCATTTCAATTAGGTTGCATATACTAGTTATAGGAATGTGTAATGGCCGAATTAATAGTTAGATGGAAAAATACAGATTAATTAAAAATTACAGGAAAGTGTAAAGATGTACTTTATAATAAACTAAAGCCGAAATGCATTTTTGGCATTTACGCTGAGAAGGCTGCACCTCGTTTTTTGTTTTGTCATTTGTACTTTGGTAACTCTTTATACTGGAGGGTGATTCAACATATCAGCTCTGAATAACATGAAAATCTGTATATTTTTTAAAATACCTTTTATTATATGCAGGCTTTTGAGGAAGCTATTGCTGAACTTGATACACTGGGAGAGGAATCGTACAAGGATAGCACTTTGATTATGCAACTGCTGAGGGACAACCTCACTCTCTGGACTTCAGATTTGCAGGTCAGTGCTACTTTTAGATGAAATATTAAGCAACTTCAGCGCGATTTGTGTGGAGGGGGATGCGCACAACGAACATTATTTTTCTGTAGCACTTAATAATTTGGCCTATAACTTTATTGTTGAATGAAAAATTGTTAAGAAGAAGAAGGTAGAGCATCATCAGATTATGTTAAATCTCTCTTGAAACCGCAAAATCAAATGTAGAATATCATGATATAAGGTTTGAATTTTGATGCATAAAGTACAATGTAAATATGTTTTTAACGTGCTATTTAAATAAGAACTAAAAAAAGGTTTGCTTCCAATGCAAGCATGCTGTCCTTTAGTTTGCGATTTTAGTAATCGGGTGTGATACAAACCCAGCGATCTTAAGGTTTTGTTCTAGCTTTCCAAGCCTGAAATATTTATTTGATTCTTAGTGTATGTTGATAGTTCCGTTTTTTTTCTTTCTAAATATAATTTTGTTGGGATTCAAGCAGGAGCAGATGGACGAGGCTTAAGCACGGGATTGTTATGCTCCTTGAGGGAGGTGGGCTTGAATGTCATAAATATTCTGTAATCTGCAGACAACTCTATTTACATTGATGTCCTTATGTGCATACCATGTGCTCATGTTGACCTGTTTCCTTCTAATTTGTTTGGCTTGGTAATGAGAGTAGTATATGATGATTCCTGGTACCTTTATTTTTGGCTTGATTAATGATTCCTGGTATTTTTGTGCTCAGATTTTTCGTATATGGTCCTTTGAAATCTGTCACTTTTTATAATTCTCTGAAATCCAAATTGACGACACCCCCTTAGTTGCCTCATTTCGAAGGTGTAAAGTCGTGTCAACCTTGTATTTTTTGCCCTTTGCCCCCTCTTTCGTGGAGCCTGAAAATGCTTCTCATCAACCTGATGAAGCTGCTTGTTGGATTCAATTTAGGATGTTTTTCATTTAAGAAATGGGTTTGTGTGCTGAGGAGAGTTTAGTCATCTCCTAATTTGTTGCTAATCATTTCATTTCAACAATATTTACTTGCCACTTGGTATTACGGTTTAAGTTTGTGTGGGAGGTGGTTGTTTGGATCTCCCTAGTTCGAGACACTAATTTTTAATGACCAACACGTGGGTTAGCCTAAAATTCTACCCTCTATATATCGTTATAAACAATCTGAATATTTATCTTAGGCGAAGTAGGAGAAACTCCTGGGTGTGGAATTCCCGGCCGTGTTGCTGCCCAAGTTCGTGCACAAAGGTATCGTTTGGTATGTGGGACGGGACGGAATAGAGTGGGACAAGGCGTTTCGTTCCACGTTTGGTGCGCCTAAAACGGGTGGAATGAGCTGTTCCACGGGACGAGTTTTGAGTGAATTTTCGTTCCACCTCACCCCCATGGAACGACTCGTTCCACATCCGTGGAACACAAAATTATAATCTCTCCGTCTCCTTCTTCTTCCTCCTTGTTTCCATCCGAGGGCATCTTTGCTCCAGCTCTGTTCTGTTCTGTCTTGTCTCGTTCTGTCCCATTCCGTTCCGTTCCGTCTTGTCTGCATACCAAACGATACCAAAACACCATCCTGTCGCATCCCCTTGTGTCCGGTGATCTATATGCGACCCGAATATTTTCTCGCTAAGTTGTCGGAAATTTAACTATGCTCAGGTGTACCGTGTACCTCAAAAAATCTGTGATTTGCAAATACCAAAGTATCTTCTTATGACTGATGAATCTTTGTGGAATTGTAAGCAGCTCAAACATGATGAATCTTTGTAGGAATTGTTAGACTCTAATTTAGGATCGCATATTCAATCATTCAAATTCACGACAACGTCTTTTTTTTTTTTTTTTTTTTTTTTTTTTTGTCTTTTTTTTTTTTTTTAATGCAATGATAAGTTACACTAAGGATTTTGTTTGCTGTTGGTGCCCATTTTAGTCCTCACATTTGTGGATTTCACGTATGCGGTGGTGGGTCGGATTGTTCGAGAGTCATGTTTGACTCATCCTTTGATAGCTTCAAGGTGACGCGTGTTGCTAGTTCCGGTAGGATGCTACAATAACATCTTCTACAGATCTCTGTTGAGGCTTTGGTCTCCTCTTTTATTCACCGGTTTCTGGCGGCGGCTGCAAGAAGATTGAAGAAGTTGCAAGGATTTCTTTGTCATCTACTTTTCCTGTTATGGGTTCCAATTTCGGCTTTGGGCCCAAACTTCTGTTTACATGGAAGGTCTTTTGTTTTGTTTTGTGCTTTTTTTTTTTTTTTTAAATTTTTGGGCCTTTGTAATCTTGCTTTGTTGGTAAAGTAATTATCCTTGACCCAAAAAAAAAAAAAAAAAAAAAAAAAAATGAAAAAGGAGAAGAAATTTGAGGTAAGTCACACAATATGTCTATCATAATAATTTGGTATTAAATTTGTAATTTATAAGATTTGAATCTAAGACCTTGTTGAAAAATATCTATCATTAGACCGTAGTACTAATTGGTGTAGCAACATGTACTCAAAAACAAAAATGTCTGCATAAACATATGAGAGAGTCTTCTTTACTTTTTCATTCAACAAGAATTGCCGATGAAATTTCTAAACTCAAGAATCCCAATAAGTGGAGACTAAGTCAACTTAGGAATTTTGAAAGGATTTTAATAGATTTTGTGAAATAATGAATTTCATAGGATTATGAGACTTCTACAAAATTTATATGGATTTTGGAAGATTTGAGAAGATTCATATAACAAATTTCTACAAATTTTGATAAATTTTACAGCGTTGAATCTTAACCGTCAAATAAATCAAATAATAATAAATGTATCTAGGTCATAAATAAAAAGCCAAGATTATCGCATAAACCTAACTACTCAAAACCCCTTTCCAATCCTATTTCCTCCCCACTTTATTCTTCTCTCTTTTCCGTTCCAATTAACCTCTCTCCTCCAATCCTTTGTTTTTTGTCAATATTCCTCTAATCTTGTTTTCCGCGACTCTCTCTTACTCCTCTTCCTTCACAACCCAATTCCGATTCCCCTTCGCTGCCATGAAGAAAAAATTGCACAAAATTGCAAAAAGAATTGTAGAAAAATTGCAGAGATGAAATAGAAAAATTGCAGAGACAAAGAAAAAATTGCAGAGATGAAGAAAGAAGATGAAGTGTGAGAGGAAGAGGGAGAGGTTCTTAGATCTGAAACCCTCAGAAGATAAAGTGTGAGAGGAAAGGGGAGAGGTTCTTGGATTTGAAATCCTAAGGTGTAAGGTAGGATTCTATTTAGTCTTAGTTATATATACTTCTTGTTCTCAAATCCTACAAAATCTACGACTTAATGAAATCCTACAAAATCTTTAATTTTTCAATACACTAAATTTGGATAGACTTTAAAAATTACTATTAAAATCTCGATTGACTACATCCAGATTTGCATGGATTCTAAAAATCTTTTAAAATTCTTTGGTTGACTACATTAAAATTTTAAAGTCTTTTAGGCCCCATTTGACAGCTCGGACTGTACTGACTGTTTCAGTTGGATATGATAAATAGTCATTGAATAGTACTGACTAAATTAGTCGAACGTTTGGTGCAATATCGAACTAATGACCGTATAATTTATACTGTTTTTGGTTTAACATCGGATAAAACAATTGATGATTCAAGAAAATAGGGGAAAAAAAAACAAATCTTTACTAGTATAGTGAATTTCATCCTTGGATCTGCTCTCCAGACCTTCCTGCAGCAAAACTAGCACACGAACCTAGTATGCATGATATTATGAATTCACCAAAAAGCCAAGAAGTTGGAAAAATCTCCTAACCCATTTCTTCAACTGGGTTTGAATTTGCAACATACCCAACTCAGGGCGCACAAGCAAAAAAATAACATAAAGATCAAATTTTTTTATTTTTTTTATTTTTTTTTTAGATCTGAAAACTGAAAACCCTAAAATTTTAATTAAAACACAAATTTGCAATCAATTGAAAAAAAAAATTGGAAGAAAAATAGGAGGAGGAGGGCAGAGCAGTGAGAGAAGAAGAAGAAAAATTGCAGGAGGGCGGAACAGAGAAGGAGGAGGAGGAGAAGAACTTGGAAAAAATTGCAAGAAATATTGCAGGATGGTGAAACAGAGAAGAGGAGGAGGAGAAGTTGCAGGAGGGCGAAACAGAGAAGGAGGAGGAGGAGGAGAATCTGGGAAATATTGCAGGAAAAATTGAAAGAAATATTGCAGGAGAGCGGAACAGAGGAGGAGGAGAAGTTGCTGGAGGGTGGAATAGAGAAGGAGGAGGAGGAGGAGGAGTTGCAAGCGATGCAAGATGGAGAGAGCAAACGATTCGGGACGAAGGCGATGAGGACGTAGAGAGCGAGAGAGGCGTGCTTTCTACCCGACTAAACAATACTGGGGTTTGAGCGGTATAACTAAGCGGGTATCAGCTGGATATAAGGGTGGGGCCGGATTATTTAATTCGGTGACTATTTAGTACATAGGAGCACCAAACACCTAATTTCGTATTATTAATTCTATATGGTGTGTTACACAGTGTACCAAACAAGGCCTTAAATTCTTCTCAAATATGAATACACCTCTCTCAATACCGCTACATCAAATGGCCACGGTAATAGCCTGTTCTATCTTAGTGGAGGTATTCGTCACCTTTACTTGGTTTTGTGACACCATCAAACTGCAACTTTTAAGTCCTAAAAAACTGTTTCCCCTTACTTTAAAAGACGTCGTTATATACCAATTTCCTCGTGGTTGAGATCCAACTATCTTAACAATTTTGTATTATTGAACATAACAAGAAAAAAAGAAGGCAATTCTGCATCCCTGATATTTTTAATTTTTCGTAATCTATTTATAATCAAACACGTGAACACTCGACTTGGATGACTAACGCATCGATCTCAAACTCGACAGATTTTTTCATATAAACACGGTCACGTAGTGTAACCATTCCATTAAAATTTAATAAAATACATCAGTCTTATCGCATACCGACGTAATATCAGGTGTTTCAAGTATACATGAAAATTTCTCTACAAACTCGATAAGCTCGATGGACTCTAAATGAATTGCAAGTGGAAGGGAAAGGGGACAAATCACAAACGAAAACAAAAGCAGGTCCGTTACAGAACAGAGACGTTTTATTTTTATTGCATATTCATTTGCTCTCTCTCTCTCTCTCTCTCTCTCAGCTTGACTGTTGCTCTGGATGCTTTTGATGCTGCTTGGGCTCGGCGTTTGATGAGAGAGAGAGACTCTACTCTCGAATCTCAAACACTTGACAAAAACCCTAAACATAAAAAAGGTGGTGGGGATGTTTGGACCACCACCATCTACATTTTCATGCATCTCCAGTCGAATTCAAAGTTTGGCTATTGGTAGTGTGGGTGTTGTGGAATGCACGAGGCATGAAAGGTACGAAAAATAATATATTTACATGCAACGGTAACAACGTCATGTAGTGTTATTAATTCACATATTACAATATGAACAAACGACAAATTTATATTTAAGATAATATATTATCATCAAAATTATATGTGTTATAAGATGAGCAGACTAGTAACATTATCTGACGATGTTAAAGTGATTCCAAAAAATATCTCACAAGATAGCTCTTACAAACTGTCATTGTAAGGCTGCAATAAATTAAAATTTGTGATTTGGAACATGCATGTAGTAGTAAAAGTGGTTCGAATTTGGTGTTGGAGAATTTTTGGGAGCTAACCCCAAAACAAATGAGGTGGTGGAAAGGCAAACAGTCTTAAATGAGGAGGAGAGCATCTCTAGGAGAAGAGAAAAGGGTTAGAAATTTGTGTTGCTGAAGTCCAGAAAAGTGAAAAAAGATTTAAAGATCATGTTTCTTTTAGGATTGGATCTTATTTTTCGAGTCTGCTTTTTACGAATGCAGGATTTGAGTATCCTAAGTGAAGGGGATTAGCCTTAATTTTTTTAGCATTCACTTTCGAGAACATACCAGTTAAAAGATTTGAACGTTTTCTGCTTTATCAGTTAGTGGTGGAGCTCAACTAAGTTGGAAAATTTGAATCAACTCCAACAAAATACGAGGGCGGACAATTGAATGATTGGTCTTTTGAAGTATCCAACAAACTTCAGTCAGGTTTAGAGTCATAGTCCAACAACCAAGTGTGTTATATATATTGTATGATTCTAAGAATATAAGCATGGGCAAAGCCCGATTTGTTTAATTGAGAGGGCAGCTCTCGTGATCGAAGCTATTCGAATTTGTTTCTCTCATACAAAATTCATAACTATGCATTAAATAATATTTAAAAGAGATTCAAGGTATATAGTATATCATTTTAAATTTTAGAATCAAAGTGATAGAAGAATTATTTACGAGGTTGACATGATTGTTAGAATTGGAGATAAGGGAAGCATAAAGAAGTAAAGGAGCATTTAGGAATTTGAGAGATGTTGTGAACAAAATTATTAATTAGTAATGTGATTGTGTAAATTTAAAGTAGACTTCCAATAGAATTTGGAGATGAAATTGTCATAGGTTTTGTATTACTTGTAAGATAAGATAAGTACATCATGATTAATATACTAGTCCACCAAACGAACCACGCACAAAAACTGTTGCGCTGCTTTAATGAGGATAAAGTGAAGCATTCGAATACTCTCATGGTAGTTCGAACTCTAGATGCATAGATGACGATAAAAAGGTCTTGGAATCTAAAGTTTCATGCCTTAGTGAAATTGGCGCTTTATTGTACTTGACTCAATGCATTAGATCGGAAATCTCCTTTGCTATGAATCTTTTGGTAAGATACATAACCCAAGGTGGCTAACTCCTTCATAGCCCAAGATGTTGGTTAAACTGCTATAGTTGATTGACTAGTAACTTTAGTTTTAATTAATTTTTTGGAGGTGTGATATTTACAGAATGATTTATAATATGAGCGATTCTATTGATGAGTCAATATTATATTATATATTTTACCATATTCTTAGTATAATTTGGTAATTATTTTGGTAGAATTTTGATACTTTGTTTTATATTTTCAAAATAGGACATTTGACTTCCTCTGGTGCAGAACGTGATCAAACAGACGAATTTTGGAGTGATTTAGATTGGAGGATGTTCATGTGTCTTTTGGCTTGTTTGTATCAAAATTTGGGATTTTTCTATCAAGCGGTTATTTTCTGGCGATTTATTAAAGAATAAGTGCGTGTTGCTGAAAAGTGACGTTTTTGGGCTTTGATGCACTTTTTGGAGTCCAAGATGACCTCGGATGGGTTTGTGACCTTCTGGAGAAGTGTTCAGAATAGCCCAACTTTAAATCCAATTATTTTGGGTCAGTTTTGGAGCTGTTATGGGTCCAAAACGTGGCTGTGCAGATTTTTGGATGAATTTACCAAGTCAATTTAGGATTATGTTTCCTATTTTATTTTAATTTATTAGGTTTCATTGTCTTATTCTAAGACATTTTCTGTGAGGGTTTTAATTGGGAGTAGTATAAATAAGGCTTTTTAACTATTAGTGTGGGGGAACGCAAAATTGATAGAATTTAGCAAGCTTTGGAGAATTTCAGGCGTTTTACTTACAAGATGCTTTCATTCTTTTTCTAGTTAAAGATATTTTCTTTGATTTTTATTATGAGTATGTGTAACTAATTCCTTTTGCTAGGGTTAGGCCATGAACCTTAGCATGAATATGTAATTTTACTAATTTGCTTATGAATGGATGCATGTTTGCTTTGAATTATTAATCACCACGATTAAAACTATTTATGTATTTTAATGATTGACCACCATTAGGATATTTAGACAAGTAATTTGGTGCAATTTCTATTGGAATATCACCCTGAAATTGAGGAGGGCTTCTTGTGATTAGTAATTGTAAGTTCACTTAAGGCGAACATCATGCTCTTAAGGGTTGCATGGTTTTCAAGAGGTTTTTACAAAGCTTAATGAGTCTTGCATGTTTATATTTGATCTGAACATCACGCTCTTAAGGGTTGCATGTTAGATATATGTTTTCACGTGAACATCATGAGAAAAATATGCAATAGGAAAACCTAACATTCAAAGCATGTGTATGGAAATTCATAAGTAATTAGTAGAATTGCATAAGATTGTAACGGTGACGGCTAAACCCTACTTTTTCTTTATAAATTGATTTTAATTTAAAAACGTTTTTCTTCTTTGCTGCTATTATTTCCGAACTTTCAGATTTCTTTTATTGTTAATTTAATATTTTTAAATTAAAAAATCTCAAATCTTTGATAACAATCTATTCTAATAGTTAATTAGGAGTTGATTTAATTACAAATTAGTCAAACAATGTTTGGGGACAACGACCTTGCATGAGCAATTATACTACAATTACCTTATATTCTTGCAAGTATTTTAAGTGATTTTAACCCTATTTGCACAGGTACTAAAAATCCTATCAAGAAATCGGCATCGTTGCCGATGATTGTTTTAATTAATTTGTTTTTGTCATATTCTTAATTAATTATTTTCGTTAAAAAAAAAAGTTTTAATTTTAATTTTTTTTTCTTCAGATTACTGAAAACTGTGCATGGTCAGTACCAGATCATAGTCTGCACAACTTGTTCAATTTAACCCAAAGCATGAAAGAACATTATGAAAGCACCTGTTTTTAGGCGTATTGGATAACACAGAAACAATGGCTTTTGCTATGCCCAAAGTTGGGCAACCTTGCGTTGTATATCCAGAAGATGAAGGCGATAATTTTTAGATTAGACATCACATGTTCGAAATTTTGCCTACTTTTCATGGAGAGCTCATGATGATCCTAACATGCATATTACTGAATTTCTAATGGGTTGCAAGAATATTTTGGTAAAAGGGTTTTCTGCAAAGTCTATTAAGCTTTGTCTTTTTCCCTATACTTTAAAGGACAAGGCGAAAACATGGCTTTTTACACTCCCATATGGGAGCATCACTTCCTGGGCACAATTAAACGAAAAGTTCTTAAGCAAGTTTTATTTAGCATCCAAGACTCTTGACATAAGAACTAAAATAATATCAAAATTCTACCAACATAATTACCAAATTATACTAAGAATAGGATAAAATATATAATATAATATTGACTCGTCAAATACCCCCAAACTTAGCTTTTTGATTGTCCTCAAGCAAAACAAAACTCAAAACAAAAACAAAGAACTAAGAAACTAGAAACTTAAACAAAAATTAACTAAGACAAAATTTTCACCTTCAAGTTGCAATCCATAGAAAACGTTAAAAATTAGAACATCTTTCCAAAAGTTCCAACTAATCCCACCACAGAGTCTAAGCCATTTAGAATCAATTAGAAAAGAATTCACAAACTTCCTTTGGTGTAAAGTGAACCATCATGGTTAAGGAGACTTGACTAAAACCCTTACCTCTCATCCCTTTTATTTAATCATTCATACACACACACTTATATAATCATTCTTTTTTTTTTTCTTTCTTTTTTCATATAATAATTTTTTTCCTTTTTTTTTTTTTTCCAGTAATAGTAGTGGTCGTGCAATGTCAGTTCCCTTAAGCTTTCGATCCAACCCATGTAGCGAGCTTTAGGTCAATGACTCCCAAACCACAAAGGCTTTAGGGCACTAGGCGCAGAACACCCCTAAGGACTTATTAACTTGAGCTGAAAAGGCTACGAAATCAACTAACCATCCTGCCCTATGCCAAGACTCTATCGTTTGATGTGAGAATCATTGTTGATCAGGCTGGCCCGGTTACTAAGCAAAGTCTCGGGTGGAACAATTATTACTTTATTTATAACACATACTAAACTTTATTTTATATAGAACAAAAACTAAAATACACTTAGACAAAAAGTAAGTGTTTCAATCTCACTCCCCACAAACCATGTTGGTGTGATGTCCAAATTTCAAAGTATAATTCATGAATTAGTGTCTAAGCAACGATAAATAGAAAAAACTCTACTATGGGGCTAACCTTCACCATGTCCATTTGTTCTAACGTTTAAAATAATATATGGATATTAACTAAGAAAAATGAAATTTTTTAACTGACACAAAAATTAAAACCCTAAAATATACTTTCCCACCCCAAAACTTAAATCACACATTGTCCTCAAGGTGTGAAAAATAAATTAAAAAAATGACAAAAAAAATTAAAGCCTAAAATAAAACATAAAACTGCTAGCAAAAATAAAGAAAAGAACCTAAGAAAAATAAAAATAGAAATAGAAAACAATAAAAGAAAAAAGGAAAAGAACACACCCGAGGAGGGGGGTTTGAACACGAGACCTGGAACTGAATGCAAAGCGCATCAAAAAGAAAGAAAAATTGTGCCAGCCTCTAGATTTGAATTTGTGACCTCGGAGGAGCACCAGAAATGCGCATAATTCCTTTCTGCACGCACGTGTGCCCACACACGTGCCAATAACCTTAGCTGTTTTGAAATAACATTGGATCCCCTTCTCAATTGCCTTGAGCCTAGAGCCAAACAGCTATCTTCATCTCCTCGAGCCCAGAGCCGAACGGCTATCTCTCTCTCTCATTTTCAAACCAACCTGATCTCAGCCCCCTCTCTAGTGGTTCCGAGTCTAGTGCCAAATGGCTCTCTCTCAACTCGTTATTTCTCCAAAAAACTCAAGAGCATTCTCTCATTTTTGAAATGGAACTCGAACATCCACCCCCTCACCGCACTTCTCACTTAAACCTTTGGTTGCCCAAGCGTCTAGCCATCACAACATCATGCTCAGATCGTCATCACTGTCACTCCCAGAGCAAAGATATGCTCAGAAATCATACATTGGAGTTCCAATCATGCAAATTGAGACCATTTCGAACATGCAACGATAATCACCTCCCACTCTGTGCAATATACATATTTCTTAGCTTGCTAAGAAACTTTGAGAGCTAATTTTGTTTTTCTGTGAATCGTAGACTTGTGTATCAGATTCACATAGATACTGCTAGAAAAAGATAAATTAAAAACAAAATATTTTTGTAGTTTTCATATTTTTTTTTATTTGCATGGTAAGTGAAACAAATAGTAACGAAATTAACAACCATAAAATACTTGACTGAATTTAAAAGAAACTAAAGAGTTGGGATAGAAAATTGGGTTCTTTCCCAACAAGCGCTTTAGTTAGTGTCCATAGCTAGACGTTGCCGAAGGCTGGTAATCAAGTTACTTGTTTCTTCAGAGTTGATGACTTGCTTGCACTACACTTCCTTAGAAATGACTTTAATAAATACTTCTTGACCTTGAGCACACAACCCATGCCTTCTGTTTCAATGTCCACGTTACCATTTTGAAAAACCTGCTTAACCATATAAGGGCCTTTCCACCGAGACTCTTGTCTCTCTGGAATTAACTTGAAACTGGAATTTAACAACCACACCTTTTTACCAGGCTATATTTTCTTAAAATTTGTGCTTCCTTGCAACATTTTGTGTTTTTTCTTATTGTTAATCTACTGGACATCAAGTTGCACACTTTGTTGTTGCCTTTTAGGACTTATGCAATCACAAATTAAATTTGGAGGCTTTATGGACAAATGGTTAGTTGATGATCTGGTCATAAATTTGGCCCAAGGTAAACCATCTAATGCATCAATACGCATGCATTCTTGCTTATCACCTGGATGTGTGGTGGCTTCAAACAACCTAAAAACAACCGTTTGATCTTCCACCCGAAATGTTAGTGTTTCGGCTTCAACATCAATGAGAGTACGGGCTATTGCCATGAAAGGAAGACCTAAAATGATGGGTGTTTTCAAATCCTCATCCATGTCTAGAACCATAAAATCAGTTGGTAGAAATAAATTGTCCACCTTTACCCCTCTAGTATAGGTAATTGAATGGTTAGCCAATTGAATAATGCTGGAGGTTCGCTTCAGCTCACCTTCACCTAAACGTTTAAAAACAGAATAAGGCATTAAGTTTACACTAGCACCTAAATCAATTAAAGCACTACTAAAATCACAATTTCCAATGGTGCAAGAGATAGTAAAACTCCTTGGATCTTTCTTCTTAGGAAGCAATTTATGTAATAAGATAGTGCTGCACTGTCCTGTTAGCACAATTTTTTCTAACTCAACAAGCTTTCTTTTCTTACTGCAAACATCCTTAAAAAATTTGGCATAGGAAGGAATCTTTCTAATGGCTTCCAACAATGGCAAATCAATATGAATTTTAGCCAAAGTTTGCATAAAATCTTTTAACCGCTAATCCTTAGCCTTCAGAATTAGTCTTTCTGGGTATGGTGTTGGAGGCTCATAAACACGTTCAGGAGTTTGCACTGAGGGAATGTTAAATTTTGCCAGGTTGTGTTTTGCTGCAATTTTAGTAATTATTTATGATGTTTTTGTTGTTGGCTACACAACCCTAATTTCTTCATTTGTTCTGCTATCATAACTCTTTCCAAATCTCAATGTCCTTATTGCACAACAATCTTTTGTACCTCTTGGATTTGGAACTGTTTGGCTGGGAAATTTCCTTTTTTCTTTTTCTATGATATAACTTGCTAACTGCCCAAATTGTTTTTCCAAATTTTGAATTGAAGCTTGTACATTTTGCATGTTCTGATCATTTTTGTCTATGTACTCCTTTGTAGATTGCATAAACATTTGAAGTGTCCTTCAATGACCGTTTGGGTTGCACAACTGGCTGCTGTACAAGATTCTGCTGAAAAGGTTGTGGCTGCTGCTTTCCTTTCCATTTCATATTTGGGTGATCCCTCCAACTTGGGTTATAATAATTAGAATATGGATCATTTCTGGGTCTTTGAAAATTGTTAACTGCATTAACTTGTTTTGCCATGTGTTTGTGATAAGCGTCCTTGTGTGGGCAGCCCATAAAATCATGATTTGGCATGTTGCAAATGCTGCAAACTACTGCAATAGGCTGCTGTACAACAACCTGCTGCACTGGTACTGTTATTTTCTGCAAAAGTTCAAGTTTTTCCTCCATTTTTTCAATTTGAGCTGATACATGTGGAGTTCCAATTGACATATAAAAAACGCCTTTGGTTTGTGTGTGGTCGGTTGCCCATTGTTGTGTCTATGTAGCCATCTTCTCAAACAACTGAAATGCTTGTTGGGCATTTTTATCTGAAAATGAACCACCGGATGTTGCATTGACATAACTCTTGGTAGTTGGATTTAAACCCCTGTAGACTATTTGCATTCTTGTGTCCCCATTAATATCAGCCAAAAGAAGAATTTTTAAAAATTTATACTCATGCTTGAGTAGCCAAGTGGTAATCTTTCTCAAATTCTCATTATGTTCTAGGAGGCAGCACCACCATGTCTCATTAAATGAACAAGTTTATTAATTCGTCTTCGTACCAGTTAGATAAATATTAGCATCCACACACCTATTTTTACTTTTCACACATATGAACGGAATTAATTGAAAAAGATCAATGACGAAAATTAACAAGGATGTGTAAGGGATAAAAATGGATGTATGAATAATATTTTTATTTAAATATTATTGCATTTATATGGAGGGTATTTTCGACATTAAGGCATGCATGTGCACGCAATTAGAGCGAGAAAGTAGCATGATGATGCCAATTTCAGAGCCAAAAACGGTTCGTTTGGTTCTGCTGAGAATGCAGAGAGCACGCGACTTCTCCAATGGTGGAAAATGACAAAGCCATTGTCCATCGGTCATTCTTCCATCAACAGAGATTTTTCAATGTGTTTGGAACACGGGATAATACATCATGTATCATTATATCAATGATGAACTATATGTGTTAAAAAGTTAATAATTTAAAAATACAATTTCCCATTATTTATATAAAAACATGTGATGTACCATTCATATTCCCATTACAATAAAAAATTTCTCCAACCAAACCCTTCCTATTTCTCCCTTTCACTTTTCCATTTACTCTTTTACTATTTGCTCATTTTTCAAAAATAACATTAAATTATAAATAAAACGAGAGAAAGGAAATGATGGATGGTCTTTCATCCCAATATTCCTCCACCAAATTCATGTTCCGTTTTACAATCATATGCCGATTCAACAAGCTTTAGATGGTTTAAACCATTTTGACCCCAATTCCAACTTGGAACATTTTTCAATCGGAAAGAAAGGTTCATTACACTAAAACCTAATTAATTGGATAATTTTAAATATATTAATGGGTCGTATACCACTAGAATAAAAGTTTGTTAACTACATAATTTGAACAATGTTGATTGGTCACAAATGCTTCACCTATCTATCTATCACATTTTCATGACAACTTGTTAGACAACAAAACAAATATAACTACTACGCACATTTCTCTAACAATTCCTACTTGTATTTGACCCCTTACGCTGAACTCTAAAATTCTGCAAAAATCACATGAAATATACCATACAGTGTTACTTTAAAAAAATAATCTATAAGATCACGTGCAATATATATACCATACAATTACTTTCATTTACTTCTACCATGGGCGGACCAAGGGCTGGACGTGCTATAGCCCGACCGAGTTTTTTTTATTATTTTTTTATTTTTTAAAGGGAGCTTTAATGAAAAGAGTTTAGGCCAACAAATATTTAACCAAAAACCATTTCAATATGTTATTTAACCAAAATGGCTCAAAGTTTAATAAAAAACTATTCAAAACTATTGTCCACGGGCCAAACTTATAAGTCCAACCCACTGCAAATCTACACTTCCGTAAATCCCCCCTAAATGATTCAACATTGTCTTGACTCTTCACCAACCTTAACCCACCACGAAACCGCCATAATAACTCATTGTCTTCCTATCAAATCGAATTCCCCCATTTTAAAAACAACCAAATCAAAGTTGAAAAATGAAGCATTCATTGGAACAAATCCACCAAAACAAGTTCAAAGAAGTTTAATGGCAGAAACCAGTAAAAAAGTGTCTGGAAAAAAAAAAAAAAAAAAAAAGAACCAAAACATTAAACTGTTTCTAGAGAACCCAAAACATTACAGTGTTTTTGGGAAAAAAAAAAATCAGACGCAATGTTTGTTTTTTCTGTGCACAAACAAACACTATATCTAGAAAGAAAAGAACCAAACTCCAGAAACAGTGACTTAAATTTCAGAAACAGTGACTTAAATTCCAGAAACAGTCTATGTTTTAACATTTGGCTATTTCTTTTCTTCCATGCATCAGTTGATTATATTTAAGAAACATGGTGCTTATTTTACTTTGAATCCAAATACAGTGAATTTCACTATTTCCTTTCTAGTTTACATTTAAGAAACAGTTTGTTTATTTTATTTGGATCCAGAAACAGTGATTTAGATTTCAGAAATAGCGTGACTTAAAATCCAGAAACAGTTTATTTTTACAGTCTAAAAATAGTGACCCGTCGTTATTACTAAATAGCATGCAGATCTTAAATTTATTTTCTGGAGAAACAAACGATGAACTCCACTGACGAAGAAAAATTGAAAAAAAGTACCTCGAATACACTATGAATAATAATGATGATCAAATTTCATCGAAATAATACAAAATATAAATTAAATAGCATGATGATCTATATTTTTGTTTCAAAAAAAAGGAAGAATGTTTGCAAAACAACGATGAACTTCATTAACAACGAAAATGTGGAACTCAACCTAAAAAAGTTAGGGGTAAAATCGATAAATCATAATTTATTATAGTTGTGCCATTTTTAATTGGAGTACTTTAGTATGAGCCTTGTAATAATCATTAAACAAAACTTCTAACATGGTTTTTGATTAAAACTAAAACTTTTCAAATCATTTTCATTAGTTTTCCTTTTTTAAAAAGGGGGACATCTGGTGGTAAGCCACGATTATACACTCCTTCCGGAGGCTGGGAAGACTCGCAGAGGCATTTCACCTTCATCCTAACCACAAGTCTGGCTTCCACACCAGCAGACCTAACTGAATTTTCTAATAACGACCTATATATCTGTTGACCCTAAAAACTACAAAGCCTACGTGGCGCGTAGGCCGAGTAACTAATGAGCTAACTATGTTCTTCGGTTGATACGGGGTGTGCCAACTCGTTAGCCGAGGAGTAAAATTTGTTGATGTTACGTTGAATGCGCTATTGACTTCTTGATCTTGCAACTGGGACCGAGGAAGGAACACGTCTCGGCCTTCGGGTTCTCGAGCCTAAAGACAAGGCTGCTAGTTCTGCGAAGTTCACGAATCGTCGGCGTCGGGTTCGGTCACGGTGATTATATTCGTAAGAGTATAAGCACGTCGAACCGGCTCCAAACTATAAGGACACAGGTACTCAAAAGAGATGTATGACTTGATGGTAAATGTGGTTCGGCTGTCAGGATGCCAAACTTTGAAACTCACTTGTGAGTATCCAATCATAAAACCACTCGGCATTCAATGTGCTGAATGTAGTAACTTGTAACACCTCACTTCACCGAGAAGGCTAATAAGATGACCTCTGCCAATAAGGATTTGAAAACCCTTCTCGATCGAGACTTGGATAAGTAACTAGTCGGTCTCGACGCAGTGCTGTTTATCCAAACTGAAGGTGTTACTCGGTCGGCTGGTTCTACGATAACAGTGCTGTTTATCTAAACTGAAGATGTTCGCCGGTTGCCTTCTCAGTGCTGTTTATCCAAACTGAAGGTGTGTTGGCGGAAAAAAAATAAAAAAATCTTAAGATGTTTGAGAGGTTTACGCAGGGTAATTTGTGTGTTGAATTGGGGGGAGGGGGCTTTCGAATGACGCACCCTCCTATTTATAGTAACTAATCTCATCTTGGCTGAATTAGAACTATACTCAGATTAGGATTCTTCATCTTAGTCCAACCAAGGCATGACCAATCCTACTCCTACTAGGACTTTGAACCAAACTTTATATCCGGCCATCTTCATTTCTCAAATCTCAGCGTCCTCACTCCATTGAGACTCCTAATCGTACTAGGACTTTGACCTATCGGCTCTTATCCAAATCACTCCTCCTTGCTTCTGAGGTCTTTGACCTATAACTCCTTAGCCGAATTTTGACCTTGAAGAAGTGAAATTAAACCCTAAAAGGTAACTAAAGGATAACGGAAAACCTCAAATATTCCATCCATCAAGCGCATTTATGAAGCACAATCGCATGATCTAATTTTGTCAGACATCTTACCATGTGGCATCTTTCTGGCATGTTCGTCCTTGACACTAGAACGTCTTCTCACACCCCAAAACCTTACCACACGGTATCATTATAACCTTGAACTGCGAATTTTTCAGTCTATTTGAGTTGTGCACATAATCAAACGTCTCTTCATCATTGAGTCCATCGTCGCATGCCATCGTGCAACCTCGATCTGCGAGTTTCTTGGTCTCTTCAATAGATTTCTCGAATCTCCATGATGATTGTGAAACCGTTTGACTAATCTTACCATTTTTTTTTCAAAATCAAACGATTGCCCTTCTTCCAAAAACCCTATAAATGCTCAAAATCCTTCATTTTTTCTCTCACGCTCTCAGAACTCTCAGACATTTCACTCTCAGATCACCCTTCAAAGCTCCATTTCTGGCCAGAAAAACTCTTTTGAATCTAGAAATTCCTTCAAGTTCTCCACAATGGCTCCTAGCACCTTTATTTCCAAGCTTTCTGATGAATGTGCCAAGTACCGGGACTTTATTGATTGAAGAGCCATAAAAAACCTGTGATTTGAAGGTGACTCGAGCGCTTCCCATCAGATCCTGGGACCATTCTTTAAAGACAACGTCCCGGTGTCCATTACCAACCTCTTCAAAGATCACTGCTTGGAACCCTTGCTTCAAGGTTATGATTGGTCGAAGTGGGAATTGAGTAAACCCCAAGGATCATGGCCTTCAACTACCGCGCCTTGGGTAGCGTGGGTTGAAAGGATGGAGAAGTTCTTTAATAAAGAGTGGAAGATTGTTGGCATTTATGATGCCATCAAGCTCTCGACCATGGAGATCACCATAGACAAAGAACTTCTCATGGCAGCTCTAGGCTTTTGGTGCTTGACCACCAATACTATGGTCCTTCCGCTCAACCCTATCGGTCCCACCATTCTCGACATCTCAAGCATTCTCGGGACCTCCCCTTCAAGTCTTCCGATTGACGTCTCCCTTTCTGGGTACCCATCCAACCTCGACCTCAAGATGCTTTTCGACGAATGCACTGTCGAATCATTGAGGAAGAAAAATCAAGAGCCCCTGAAAGAAGAAGTTCAAAAGTTGCACAAGAACTTCTTTAACTACAACACCCTCATTCAACATTTCGCTGGTTGAGGGGGAGAAAACGTCAGTAAGGGAGAACACGAAGCCTTCCTCTTTTATTGGTACAACAAATTCATTTGTTGTACCAATTTAAATAAATGTTTGGTCGAGAACATACCGGTCGCGGAAGCATTAGTTAGTAGTCATGTCCTGGCTCTTAGCTCGGCTATCCTTGCCCAGCTTACACGTTGCCTAGCCGAGATGACGATCAACAAGATTGACCCACACCAAACCGGCCTACTCTAGGTTCTTCAACTCTGGCTCCAAGTCTATTTTTCCACCCTCAAGCCAGAAGTCCCCAACTTTATACCCACTGAAGCGTTAGGTCTTTAATTGGGCTTTAGACCAGCTCCTCCTTACTCGGCCGAAGAAGTTTTAAAATACTTTTTTGACCTAGAAGACCTTTCTAATGACGATTTTTTGATCTGCCATTGTCAAGAATACCCCTCTTCTATCAAGCTCCCATCTTCGGCATGGAATGAAGCCAAAGACACTGATCTCTGAAAGAGCTGGGGGTCGTTCGTTTTAACTCATGATCTTCTTTTCGGCTGTGATGCCAAACGTGCAAGTTGGGAAATATACCAACCCTAATTCACCGCGAGCAACTTAGTTACCTTCAAGGTTGCCCACTGCCTCTTCTAATCTCCCGTTCTTTCTTGAGCCGATGACGCCTTTCTGGTTCTTCAGAAAAAGAATGCAGGGAGGCTGAGCAAGAATTTCAAGAAATGTGCAAGAAATTCCGCCTTCGACCAAACATCCCTAGGACTCTCAACACTGCCACCTTTGTTAACTGGTGGGCCGCATATACTTAAGACTTTTTTGACGCACCAATCGAAAACGTTATCAAGAAAAAATTCAGTGACCGCCCGAGGAAGACTTCCGCCCTGACACCCAAAGAAACAGCTCAAGGTATTTTCCTGCCTCTATAATCTTACATTGGCCATTTGTTCGAACTCTCTTCTGATTTGATTTTGGCTTTTCTAGGTAGTCATGCAGACGCAGCAGTTGTGGTCGTGGGTAAGAAAAGACTTGCCCCTTTGCCAATGAAAATTGCGACCGCTTTGCCAACCTTGTTGAGTAAACGGTCTCACCCAGAAGCTGAAATGGCTGGTGATATTCCTCGTGCCAAAAAGCGTGTCAAAAAGTTGGTGCAAAAAAAATGAGAGGGAGATCTATGTCATCTCCAGTCAGACCATATGAGCAACCTCTGAGTTTTCTCCCACCCCTGGTGCTTAGACTTCAACGGATATGCAACCAAATCCTCCCGCCAGTCAAGCAGTTGAGGTTTGTCTCGCTCGACAAGTTATGGTCAAACCAACTAATGATCTGGTGGTCAAAGCACCTGCAGTATTAGGGCCGACCGTTGTTCCTATCTTGGAGGAAGAGGCCACCCTGGTCGAGACAAACCTCATTTCGCATCCAAAAACAAGAACAGTTGTCATTCTGGAGGAAGAGGTATGATTATGTTGCTAGCAACTTATTTGAATAAATTTTGAATACTAATAACTCTTATTTTAGGATGATGACAGGGACGAAGCCCCGTTAACGAGTCGCCTTCGACCGACCAAACCCCTTACCACTCATCCTCTTCTTGTGGTTGAGGCGACTAACCATGTCGATCTTCCTGTAACAGACCGTGGGAAAAGCCTTTCGTCGAGCCTGAAGCAATGGCGAAGACACTGATCCATTCACAGGATCAAAACCTTGGCGTTCCTTCATAAGAAGTCATTTCAACTTTTGTAAGGTTCGATCCCTTTCTTTGGTTAGTTTTATTATAACAAGTCTGAACCGAGAAAAATATTAAATGTCAGGTGCCCGACTATTCATTCACTTACAATTCTATGCGCCGAAGGGTGTTATCTATATTTCCTAGCCACCTTAGTGGCCGTCGAACGTGGATAACCTCCATCGGCCGCGTGAATTAAGAAGCAATCTTAAACACTGGGCTTGGCCATTAAGCTCTCTAGGTTCGAGCAATGAACTAGGGGACATGCCCGAAGTCTCATCTCGACAAGTTTAAAAGAAATTCCTTCTGTTATGTTCGTTATAATTTTTCTTCTGCTTAAAATTTTTTCCTGTACAGCCTTCATAGGAGGTCGAGCTTGACACTTTACTCTTGAATACTTCTAGAGCAGCCGAGTCTTCTACTGCGTTGGCCGAGCCTTCGGAGACCGTGGCCGAATCTAATGCCTTTGCCAAGTTGCAAGAAATCCTATCCCTCTCTGCCTCACAGGTTTTTCAATGTAAAGGCCTCGACTACGTAGGAGAGTGCCTGAACGACCTTGCAGCCGATAGCTTACTGAGCACCGAAAATGTCGTCTACTTATCCGATCTTCTGGGGTGGACTCGACATCACTTTACTACTTTTGAATAAGCTCTTCGGGCTGAGGATGACCTAAAGGCTGCAAAGATTGCTCATGAGGCTAGCCAATCGAAGGTTGAGGCCATAAAAGCAAAGAAAGCGCAGCTGACTGGCTTTGATCACCAAATTTCCGAGCGTCAATGTCAAATTACTGAGCTTCAACAGCAAAGGTCGACTATTGCTTTAGAACTTGAAAAGAATTTCGAGATGAATAAGGCTCGACTGACGAATTTCTCGGCTGGCATAAAGCAGATCCATCAACTTCAACTTAACAAAAAGACGAGGCAAGCCGAAATCATAATGAGTGAAGTAAGGTGGTTGGAGTTGAAAGCCATACTTAAAGCCTTTCTTCCTTCGATCCCCTTAGATTTTAGGAATCTTTTGTAATTTTACTTGTACGTCCTTTTGCAAAATCAATGAAATGATATTTTATTCTCGCATCTCCCAAGTGACTGGGTAGTATTTCTTTAAAAATTTCCTGTTGATTGGTAACTTATGAACTAAACCAATCCGATCCTTGAGGTGGTATGCCCCTTTGCCAAGAACTTTGTGAATGAAGAACGGTCCTTCCCAATTCGGCGACCATTTTTCGAACCTAGGTCTTTAATTCCCACATCACGGTTTGCCAAACCAACTTTCCTTCGCTGAACGTTTTTTGTCTAACTCGCTGATTATAAGCTCACTCATCAATCTTCTTCTGTGCCACTAATAAGTTATAAGTGTCAAGCCGAATTTCTTCCAAGTCTTCTAATTCTTGTCTCATGGCTTAATTGTATTCGGCACTAAACAAACTACTTTGTTCGATTACTCGCAACGAGTTTATACTTAGCTCGACCGGTAACATAGCGTTGTGTCCATAGGTTAACGCGTATAAAGTCGTTTCGATGGCTCATCGGAGTGAAGTTTGATAGGCCCATAATGCTTCATTTACCTTCAAATGCCACATACCAGGTCTCTCTCTTACCATTATTTCAAGAATACTAATCAAAATTTTATTACTTCCTTCAGCCTACCCATTCGCCTATGGGTAATACGGTGTGGACTACTCGAGTCGAATATTTAGATTCGCCGTATACTCCTTAAACCTGTTAGCTGTAAAGATTGTGCCATTGTCAGTTATGATCATTTTTGGTATGCTGAATCTGGTCACAATATTTTCTTTTACAAAATTGCAAACTTCTTTGGTCATTAATTCGGCATATGATTTTGCTTCGACCCACTTAGTGAAGTAATCGGTTGCCACTAGTATCTAGCGTGTTTTGCTACTCCAGACAACAGCGTGATTTTGCTGATTATGTCTATTGCCCATCCTCTGAACGGGCATGGTTTAGTAACTGAGTAGAGTAATTTGGCTTGGACTTTCTATATAGGTCCATGAATCTGACACTGTATGCATCCTCATGCGTATTTGATGCAATTCTTCAATATACTCAGCCAGAAATAGCCGTGTCGGCGAAGCAGCCAACGCATCTTACACCTGGATTGGTGAGTTCCACAAATCCCTTCATGTACTTCGGTGATTGCTTGGGCAGCCTCTTATGGGCCGAAGCACAATAACAATAAACTATCCTCATCCTTTTGATATAACTCATTCTGGTATGACACGTAGTTTGTGGCATGAACTCTTGTCCTCAGGTTCTGTTTGTCGCTGGGGTTATGGAGATATCATATAATCGACCTTCTCCAATCGTTTGGCAACGTCTCGACAACACATACTTTTACAAGATCTCCTCGTTTTAACAACGATGGTAAATACATCACTCGTGTACGTATCACGTGATTGCGCTGGAGAAATTGTTGATTAACCAAGGCTGGGTAAGATCGTCGCGTATAGGTATTGCCCGGCTTAGCTCGCCTCCCAGGAGTTATGCTCTGGAGGCTATTTAAACGAGTTCCTCCATATCAATGTTTCGAACAAGCGGAATATGCTCAAATGTAATTTCCTCAAACGACTTAGTCAAATAGGTGGCAACCATGTGCTAGGGCACCAAAGTACAACTCATGCAACGAAAAATGTCGTTTAGTTGGTTAATCACAAGTTCGGAATCACCAAGGACAAGGACAAGGGTTGCTTTTAAGTTGTGAAGGCCGATGATAAGAGTTGCATACTTGACCTGATTATTTGTACAATTGAAGTCTAGCTTGAGAGAGAAATACCAATGGTAGTGGTCGGGAGATTGAATGACGATGCCGACACCAGCCGACGCTAAGGTACTAGAACCATCAAACTGCATTGTTCAATAGTTATTTCATGTTTCGACCAATTTAATGTCGACTTCATTACCCTTGAAACCATATGAAGAAGGGTGTTGGGCCAAAAAATTGGCTAGAGCTTGTCATTTGACGGCTTTTTGGGGCACGTATTGCAAACTGAACTCTGATAATGCCATTGTCCATTCCGAAATTCGGCCTTTTACTATAGGCCCAGTCCGATGTCAACTTCATTGCCCCCGAAACCATATAGAGCGGGGTGCTGGGCCAAAAAATTAGTTAAAGCTTGTCATTTGACGGCTTTTTGAGGCAGGTAATGTAAACTGAACTCTAATTATGCCATTGTCTATTTCCCAATTCGTCCTTTTACTATAGGCCGAGTAAGCATGTAACGAATAACATCTGTCTGGGCGATGACCTGCGTAACTGATGAGAGCATGTAATGTTGAAGTTGTGACGCGACGAAAAACAAAGCCAAGCAAAGTTTCTCGACGGGTGAATAATTGATCTCAGGCGAATTCAGATTCCAACTGAGATAAAAGATAGCTTGTTCACGCCTAACATCGTTATCTTGTGCGAGAAGGCAACCGATGGACTCGTCGGCCGTCGCAATGTATAGCTTAAGAGGCCTACTGCGTCGAGGTGGTATGAGGACCAGTGGCGTTGTAAGGGAGACCTTGAGGTGCATGAAAGCCTCCTAATGTTCTTCTCGCCACTCAAACCTATCTAAGTCCTTAAGTTTCAAAAGCCTAGATAACGCTTTCATTTTACCCGCTAAATTAGCTATGAAACGGCCCCAACTTCTTTAGTAATTTACAAAGTTTGATCTTCATGGAGTGGGGTAACAACGCACTAATAAATAACAGTCGAGGGTCATCGGCCATTCCAACATTTATTTCTTCTAATGGGTCCTTGACTTGGGGCTGACTGTCTTCGAGTTCGGTTGGTGTGACCTGAACTTTATCTAACAATAATACTGGGTCGTTATCTTATTCGACCAAAAATTTGATTAAGTTTATGCCCGAATGTGGATGCCTAGAAATAGTATACCAATGAGCCAGTAGACGTTCCATGGTGGATGAAACCATGGCCTGGCGCATTTCCCGTTTGGCGTTAATCATCAGTGTTGGTAATTAAGTCGACCAAGCAAACCGATTTACCATCCCAAAATATGAGAACTTGGTATAGTGACGAAGGAATGCAACACGTTTGATGGATACAGTCACGGCCAAGCAATGCATTATATTCGATCTTTGAGTCAATTATAAAAAATGCGGTTAATTGGTTGCGACCTGCAACATTTACCGCTAACGGGAACACCCTTTTGGTTTGGGACTTGTCGTCGACGAAGCTGCTCATGGTTATTCCTGACGGTATGAGTTCGTCATTGGAGCGGCGTAATGCCTTCATGATGGATACATGCATGATGTTGATTGTGGCCTCACAATCGACAAACACTTTAGAAATTGGGTATCCTTCAATATGAGCCATAACGTACAACGGCTTTAGATGTTGGAGATTAACAGAAGATAAGCGGGGGAATAATTTAGCCAGGGCTACTTTAAGTTTGTTGTCCTTACTCGTTTGTCTATCTTCTTCTATGGCGATGAAATCGACTTGTGTTGCTTCCTCGGCAACCATGTCCCCATCCAAGAAATTTGGCTGGTGTGTGGTTGGTCGAAACTCAGTAGGTAAAACATAGACCATGCTGCTTTCCATGTTTTCAAGGACTGAAGGACCCATCGGGTCTTGGTCGTCTTCCCCTAGGTGATCGAGTGCAGTATCATGTTTTTTAGCATTCTCGTCATGGTCATCTTTTGCCTCATCGGATGCTTGCTTTTGTGGTATAACACTTGGACTTGTTTCATTTTGGCTGTCGTTTTTGGGCATGCTCGTTGCTGAGGTTTGATTTTGTCCCTGCAGTGTTTTACGGGCTCATTCTTTATAGGCAATTCGTGCGTTCCTTGTGTCTAGGTACGCATCTAAACGCGCCACACGATCTTTCTCATCAGCTGTAAGGCTGAAGAGAGATACGGCTGAGAAGACTTGGAAATGATATCGTAAATGCTAAAGGTCTTCAAGGGAAAAATGAAGCTCGGTGGTGTCTATGTCTGTGTATGGGTCAACCTCGAAGCTGAGGACCCGAGCTTCACGTATATGCTGGAACCTAGCCTTTATTACTGGATTAGTGGTTTTCTGGATAATCTGTTCAGCATCAGGGCAAGTTAGTGCTAAGTTGAGGGCTTCTTGACATGCCTTGGGCAGGCCGTACAAGCTATTGGCGGAATGTTTCTTGTGAAATTCTAGCATGTACTCCAAGGATTCGCCGAGGAATGAAGGGTGTAGATTCCGCCAGACTTTTATTAATGGCTCTTGTGGGGATAATTAGGGAAGCTTGCTTTCGGCTTCTTTTATGAAATGCTCGAAATAAGCTTTCATCTCCCCAGGCTGAAGAAGAAGTTTGATGCGTTTCTCGAACTCTTCAATGGTAGTTTTAAAGTCATGATCAACTGCCTTTTTCTCTTAAAGTAATTCGGCTATGATGGTTGGGGTTTGTTGGTCATCGCCGCTTCTTGCTTCCTCTTTCAGCTGCCACCTGGTAGTTGAAGTAGCCTGCGCTGCCCGTCGTCGAGCCATGTAGTCTATCCACTGGCAGCGACGTTTCTGAGATTTGGATAACGCCGTATACATTCCAGTAGGAGAATTGTAACTATACCAACATTGGTCACGTGGCTTGAAGGTTTTTTGACTCACCGATGAACTCAAACTGCTGGAATTATGGGAGTAATAATCCTCATTATAAAACGACGTGTCAAAGTTAAAACGTCGTTTGGCTGAGGTTAAGCGGTTCGTTCATACTTGAGGACCGAGCCTTTCGAACACCTTCTAGTGCTGATCGGCACCGAGTTCCTTTGGAGGTGCCACTGCAACCGTAGACAGTTGCCTTGGTGTTGGAGGCTGAGGTGTTTTCTCCTTAGGTTCGGTTAGGACAATGAGTGTTTTACAACCGCCACACAAAACCATTGGTCCATCAGCTTCTTTTGCATTGAAGTCTGACATAAATTCGACTATGGTCGGTCTCGAAAACTTCATAGGCGGTTCATTTGAAAATAAATCAATCTTGAGTCGTGGCTGAGAGTTCTGCTTTAGGATATGTTTTACTGGGATGAACTCAGCCTTCCCTTTCCCTTTGCTCTTGGGCAGATAAGCATTCACCATGCCAATTATCGTCGAGGGAAAGGGATTAATGTTGACAGTCATCTATTTTTCAGGAAACTTTAGCTTGCCTTTATCAATCTAGCTTTGAATGGCATCACGGAACATGACACAATTGTTGGTGGTATGCTTGTTCGAGTTATGGTACTTGCAATACGTTTTGCCTTTCAACTCTTCAGCCTTAGGAATGTTATGTCCTGGCCGAAGTTTAATGATATTTGCCAACAACAACTGGTCAAAATTTGGATTGGCCTTGGTGATGTCGAAAGTGTAGACTTTTGATGTTTTAATCGTTTATTCAGAGGCCGAGCAGGTTTTGGCATCCTTGGAATTAATTTGTGCTAATGCCTTGCAAATGTATGGTTTATCTATTACCATCTCGGCCGCGTCCACATTGGTGTATTGGGAATCCTCACATTCAGCTGATGGGTAACTAATTGTGGGATTCTTGTATATTGTTCCTCAGGATGGGGGCTTCAAGATCTTTTCCTTTTGGAGGAAATAATCATACTGCTCGACGTGCTGGGCCAGTAATTACAGATCTTGGAAGTTTGCCCCCAAGAATTTCTTTTTATATTCCACATCTAGGCCGTTTAGAGCGATTCTGACGAATTCATCTTCAGGAAGAGGTACTCGGCACCAATTTCTGGCCAACTTGAACCTTGGTAAGTATTCCATTGGCGACTTGTCTAATGCTTGAGCCATCCTAACTAGTGATGAAACTGATATTTCCATCCTCGGCCGATAGAATTGTTCATAGAATTTTTTGATCAGGTCCTCCCCATTTTAGACGGAATTAAGCGAGAGGTTGATGTACCAAGCAAATGTTGAACCTGTTGGTGAGAAGTTGAATAGTACCAGTTTATGGAAGTTGCTATTAACATCTCCACACTGTGTAGTGAGAGTTACATGTTCTAACAAAGACAACAATGATTCTCCAGCAAAAAGGCTGAAATCTGGGATCTTAAAGCCTTTAGGATATTCAAACTTCTCCATATAAGCCAAGTATGGATGGATGGATTTTGGGAACTTTGGCCCCTTTTTTAGGGTCGAATCAATCATCTTTTAGACCTTAATCATATTGACGGGTATTGTTTCCACTCCCTGGTTAGATCCGTCTAATTTACCGCTTGATCCTCCTCTTTTTTCCAAGTCCATCAGTTGGAGCCGAGCGGATCCTGTCTTGACTTCCAGTGGATTATTCTTTGAAGGCTTTACTGACCAATAGTTCAAGCAATCTAGTGTGTGTATCACCATTACTTTGTATTACCTCGAGCAAACTGTTCATTTTTTGAACTGCTCGACCTGGCGAAATTGCTCACTAAGTCGTATTCGAAGAAACGACCTAGTCGGGGGATTAGAGCCTTCCCCACCATCTTCGTTGCAGTCTTCCATTATCCCTTCGATTAAAATGCTTGTGGTTTTGTTGGGAATTTTTGCTTTGCGAGGCTGGTCGCCAAGACAAACTTCATTTTCTCAGTGCATCCATCGCATTTACAGCTTCAAGTGTCACAGTAATAAAGGGATTTTGTGCATGTGACAAATCTTGTCTAGGGCCCTGAACCGGCAGGTTGGTCGTTGACTTTCCCATAACTGTTTTCTTTTTTACTGACCCTGTCTCAATGGTCATAAACTCCGAAGTTTTAGCACTGGGTCCCACTGGGCGTGCCAAAATGTTAACCCTAAAAACTACAAAGCCTACATGGCGTGCAGGCCGAGTAACTAATAAGCTAACTACGTCCTTCGGTTGATGCAGGGTGTGCCAACTCGTCGGCCGAGCTCAACCGACGAGTAAAATTTGTTGATGTTGCGTTGAATGCGCTACTAACTTCTAGATCTTGCAACTGCGACCGAGGAAGGAACACGTCTCGGCCTTCGAGTTCTCGAGCCTAAAGACAAGGCTATTAGTTCTGTGAAGTTCATGAATCGTCGGCGCTGGGTTCGGTCATAATGATTATATTCGCAAGAGTATAAGCATGTTGAACCTGCTCCAAACTATATGGACATGAGTACTCAAAAGAGATGTGTGTCTTGATGGTAAATGTTGTTCGGCCGTCAGAATGCCGAACTCTGAAACTCACTTGTGAGTATCCAATCATAAAACCACTCAGCGTTCAATGTGCCGAATGTAGTAACTTGTAACACTTCACTTGGCCTAGAAGGCTAATAAGATGACCTCTTCCAATAAAGATTCCAAAACCTTTCTTGACCGAGACTTGGATAGGTAACCAGTTGGCCTCAACGCAGTGCTGCTTATCCAAACTGAAGGTGCTCCTCGGTCGGCTGATTCTACGGCAACAATGCTGTTTATCCAAACTGAAGACGTTCGCCGGTTGCCTTCACAGTGCTGTTTATCCAAACTAAAGGTGTGTTGGTGGAAAAAGAAAATAAAAAAAATCTCAAGATGTTTGAGAGGTTTGCGCAGGGCAATTTGTGTGTTGAATTGGAGGGGCTCTCGAATGACGCACCTCTTCTATTTATAGCAACCAATCTCATCTTGGCTGAATCAGAACTATAATCAGATTAGGATTCTTCATCCTAGTCCAACCAGGGCTCGGCCAATCCTACTCCTACTAGGACTTTGAACCAAACTCTCTATCCGGCCACCTTCACTTCTCAAATCTCAGCGTCCTCACTCCATTGAGACTCCTTATCGTACTAGGACTTCGAGCCATCCGCTCTTATCCAAATCACTCCTTCTTGCAATAGGACTCGACCGCCCTAACTGAGCGGCTTATGACCACTAGACAGCTCATAGTACGTTAGGAAAAGCTTTGGGCCGAACATAAACGTACGCTTGGCCCAATAGTATTATTTTGGGCCCAATCAATATCATTCTCTCCTTAGACATATTCATGAATCATATATAACCGTGCACAAAAGAATATGAAAAAACTGATGTCTAGAGTGGCTCGTTCCTTCTCGCCGATGTGATATGGATTTTGAGTCTCCTACATTTGTTCATTTTTTTTTATTAGTTAATTTTTTACTTTTTTAAGAAACATATTTCCGAGCTGTTTTGGAAAGATGAAAACTCTCTTTTTGTTTTCTTTACTTAAATTCTACCAAGATTTTTTATTTGATAAATTGTTTTCCTTAATTTGGTAATGTTAATTCAATCCAATTAAAATTTGAATCCCAAGTCGCCACTAGTTTTTACTAAAATTTGGCCTCGAGTGTCGGATGTATATATCATCCTCTTAATTTTACAATTCTTTAGAAGTCCACTTGAGTTGTTGACTCTCTTATAAGCCTTGAGTTCGTGATGACAGGTATATATGCATTATCACAGGCCTAATCATTATCCCTCATCAACCTCTCTTAAAAGTTATTTACCCACCAACAAATGATCAACTGTATTTAACACATTTTTTGTTTTTTTTGTTTTTTATTTTTTATTTTTTATTTTTTAACAATGAAATTTTAATTTTCTCACATTGTCTTATGAGCTTTTGAAATCATAGTAATTTATATGCATTTTGTCCGTGTGACTGTCTAATCACTTTTGTTCTGCTTGAAAGTTTAATCGTTAAAACCTATTTTTTTTTCTCACAAAACGATACCCAATCATATATTTTGGTCCCATTGTTAGAAGTGTGGCTTACATGAAGCCTAGAATCGGGTCATACGATTTGTTACGTCATCATTTAACAATGATGTAATTATGATTCCACAAAATAGATAGAGATCACATATTTCACATTGCACATTGTGGTGTATCATACAATCAAATAGATGAAAGACATATAAGATTATACGACTATAAAACTTTGTGACAGATCATATGTAGGATGTAAAACATAATTAGCCATGCAAAAACGTCAATTAAAGTTTTCTTTTTCTAATACAACACTAAGGATGGAAAATTTGGGCAGCTATAATAATGTGATATAGAACTCGTCATCAAAGAAAATGAAACTTGACGTAATAGCATAGATGAATATAAGTACACCGTATTAAGTGGCAACCTCAATAAAAGTTTAGTATGAATTTTGTTTATATTGTGTCTTACAATTTTTTTGTTTTTTTAACAAACGATATAATCTACACTGAAGGGGTAGGAAAGTGAGTTAAGCCTCACAATGAGTTAACAAAAAAGTGGTTCAAATTCGTATTTGGAGAGAATCAAACCTAAAATCTTTCATTTACAAGTAAAGAGTAATACCATTAATTTAGGAATCCCCTCCCCTCACTCCCACATTCCTCGTTTACCCTAAACACACATGCTCATTTCCTACATAAAGCTCCTCTCTTTGCTGTCTACTCTCCCCAAGCCCCTCTCCTCGTTCTCTCTCTAACCTCTCTTTGTTTGTATCTACACCACTATTACACTTTGTTTATAGACAGACTCTCATTTGTTCTTGGGTTCTGTTGTGCGATGAAAATGCCATCTTTGATAAAACCCAGACTCTGATTTGATGAGATTTTGCTGGGTTTTACAGGGCATCTCGAGGTGCTCCAATGACAGACAGCTTTGACTCTGCCACCTCAAACCTTCTCTGTGCAGAAAACTCGAATACCTGCTTTGATGATCTTGATTCTAAAGTAACAGATGACTTGGGTCACTTCCCATCAAATTCCCACAAATACAATCAAGGCCCCAATTTTGATCACGACCGTAGATCCAAATCCATGATAGATTTTTCCTCACATAGTGAAGAGTGGGTGAGTGAAATGGTTAAGAGGGAGAGAGAGCATTTGCCCAGACACGATTATCTAAGGAGACTTCGTTCTGGGGACTTAGAATTGAGCGCTAGAGGGGAGGCCTTTGATTGGATTTGGAAGGTTGGTGGAGTTTTTACCCTCTTAAGCCCCATTGGGTTATTGCTTTTATTGGTTCTTGCGATTGCTATCCAGGTTTCCGCAACTGGGTTTTGTTCTTCGAGAACTTCTTAAAACATGTTTCTCTGCAATGTGACTTGTTTGATTGTTTTCGAGATGCCCCAAGTCTATCTAAGTTGTTGTGGGATCAATGATCATGGCGTTTGTTCCCAATCTGGTTGTCTGTGGCATCTCATTGGTGTTGTAAATTTGGATGTTGTGTCTCTCATTTTTTTTATTGCTAGTATATACACTGTCGGTTTTCGTGATTACTGAATTGTTGTGTTGCGATCAACAGGCTCATTCCCATTACAATTTTGGGCCATTGTGTGTTTGGCTATCTATGAACTACTTGGATCGCTTCCTTTCGCTTTATGAATTGCCTGTAAGTTCTGGAATTAGAGCCGAAAGATTGTTTCTTTTTCTCGTTTCCTTTACGTACAATGTCCTCTCATTTATGCTGCTTCTGTTCTTGATTTTGCACTTCACTTTTCGTGTGAATACAGAGAGGTAGAGCTTGGGCGGTGCAATTGCTAGCTGTGGCTTGTTTATCAATAGCAGCCAAAGTAGAGGAGACTAATGTACCCCAGTCTGTGGATTTACAGGTGTACAAGTCATGTGCATTGATAACTATGGCTGGACTTACGTATTGATAATTCGGCAGCTGGTTTTGATTGTGTGTGGATTGTGCACAGGTTGGAGATCCCAAGTATGTGTTTGAAGCAAAAACCATACTAAGAATGGAGCTTCTTGTGATGAGCACCCTAAAATGGAGAATGCAGGCTTGTAGTGCTTACTCTTTCATTGACTACTTCCTCAGCAAGATAAGTGATGATCAATATCCGTTGGCATCGTCCGTATGTAGATCAGAGCAACTCATTTTGAGCACAATCAGAGGTCCTTTTTTCTGACTGTGAATGAGTTATATTTTGTTGCTTGATGTTCTTGAGGATTGATGGTTCAATGAACTGCTGGATGGGAATGAATGCAGGTATTGACTTCTTGGAATTCAGGCCTTCTGAAATCGCTGCAGCAGTCGCAATTTGTATTTCAGGAGAAATACAAGCACAAGCAGTTGACATGGATAAGGCCATTTCTTGTTTTGTACATGTAGACAAGGTAAAAAGGTTGTTCAAGAGATGCAAACCCTTGATAAGACAAATTTGCTTTAGGTCTTAAGAAAGTTTCTTCGATTTTATTTTTTCTTTTTGCCAATGGAATGGTTTCTGAAGCTTTTCTGTTGTGGGATTTTCAGGAAAGAGTGTTGAAGTGTGTTGAACTGATCAAAGATTTGTCATTGATCAGAGGTTCCGCCAATCGGGGAAGCACCTCAGGTCCATCGGTGCCCCAAAGTCCGGATGGGGTGTTGGATGCTGCATGCTTGAGCTATAAAAGTGATGAACTGACAGTTGGGTCAAGTGAAAATTCTTCACATAGTAGTCCAGACATTAAGAGGAGGAAACCAGACAATCAGTCATGAGATATGAATTTTTCTCCTTCACACCCAAGCCAATCACTTTGGTTGAGTGGGAGTTTTGGTGTGGTTTTTGGAGGTTCCCTGTAGTAACACAGAGAGAGAGAGAGAGAGAGATGAGTAAACTACTGTGGGAAAAATCCAGGGGTCTCATGCTTGTAGCATGAAAGTAGAGTCACCAGCTGTTTATTATCTCAACAGCCATAGATTTGAAAAGTGGTGATGATCCAGGGGTGCACAATTACAACGTTTTTGAAAGACATGTTGGTGTTTAGTGAAATACAATTTTTTGTTGTAGCTTCCAGTTCAATGAGAAATGGAACTGAAACTATATATAGCTGGAAAAAAATATTCGAAGTTTTGGTTTTTGACCTTTCCCCTTCAGATACAATCGTTGGTTGATGAATTTCTTGTACTCGTAAATTCTGAATTCGATTTTACAATTCCTCATTGTATAAACAAATTCGGATTAATTTAAAATTTGAAAAAATTGTTTCCATTCGTGGACATTCAAATGGTGACAGTGTTGAGGACTGATGTGCAGTGTGCTGCTATTGGGATTGGCAATGGGTTTTGATAGGTCCCATTGGCTCCACCATCAGTATTTGTTTTGAGTGGTGACCGGTCAAAATCTGAACATCATGCTGTATTTGTAGTAATGATGAAAGATAGGTGCAAACAACATAAACAACCTTGGAAATGGACCCTGCAAAACAATTTAAACTATAAATAATCGCAGGTTTGTTGCAGTTTTATTAGATTAGAAATGTAATTGTGTTAATCTTATCGTATATAAGGATATTCTCATGGAATTCTACCATATCTTAGACTTTAGATATTATCCTATTATAGTTGTAATCATATTGGGGTAAAGAATTTACCTTCCCTACTACTATCAATGGGGTGGAATAATACACACCTCACAATTACACATTTCTCTCTTTCTCTCTACTGTTGCCACACCCCGTCCATCTCTATACTTTATATGATTCAGTAAATTAGGTATACAACACATTATCAGCACGTTCTTGATGCTGCGCTAAGAGAGTTTGATCTTCAATCAGGAGAGTATTAAATTTTAATAATTCTTTTTAAGGAAAACTAATAAAAAGGGCTTGAAAACTTTGAGTTTTAACGATAAGGACAAAATAAAGGTTAAAGTGAATAGTACTATGATTGACTTTTTAATGTTAAAATATGGTTTTTCGTTAAAATGAATAGTACCGGGAGCATTTCGTTAAAGTTCCCTTCTTTTTATGATTAATTTATTATTTTATTGAATTGATCTACATGCTATTGATTCAATTTAATTTTTCTTTGTTGAACATGATACAACATATTGGAGATACAATTCCGACTTTCAGAGAATGATCTTCTACAAATTTAAAGGCTCAGTTGTTTTCTGCTAATCGGGTGCTTTTAAAATAAATTAAGATATCTGAAATGACTATGAAGCATGAAAACATTCTCCATGATGCATAAACCCCTACATTTATATTTTCCTTCCAATTATATATATTGCATATGTGTTCATATATTTTGTCAATATATATGTTTGTTCATGCAATACGCAATTATGCTATGTGGAATTTGTGAGTCAAAACATTGAAATTAATTTAGGAGTAATTAGGGTTTTTAACCCTAGAGATTCGAAAAAAAAAGAGAAACAAAATATGGGATCTTTTTCGCAGCTGAGCTGTAGCTCCACACCGCCCCGTCAAAGCGGCTAGCCTGAAGCCACACCACCACAGAACGACGTCGTTTCGACGCCATAGACAGACAACCAGGCCTTGGCCTGGGTTGAAATTTGCTTAGGCCTGAAGCCCTGAGTCCACCAACAAGCCTACACGCCTTGCTAGGCTTTGTCCTTGCTCTAGCATGCCTATAGCAAGTTTTGCTTGCTTGGCTCGCTTTTCCGCCTCGACCTGCGATCACCAAAGCCAACCCTTATGGCTAGGCTTGCTTTCCCACGACCCAAAATGAAGCCAACCTTTGGCTGGGCTTCGTGCGCACCTATCCAGGCCAGCTTCAGTTCTGGACTTGTGTCCCCCCCCCCCCCCGCGGCAATTTGGCCTAAAACCAGCAGCTTAGCTGTTGGGTTTCTTCCTAGAACCTAGCTCATAGCCTGCAGCCATAACTTGGGTTGCTTTGCAAGCTACACCGTGGCCCAATATGCCTTTAGGGCCTTGCCTTGCATATGGCAGCTAGCCCATAAAGATGGGCTACGATATTTTTTTCGAACCTAGTGCCCCATTTTTGGCATTCTCGCTTGATAACCATACTCCTATAATTTTTGGGACGTTATTAGTGAATGCTTATCAAGCTATAATTTTATTATCGCTTGGCCCAAAAAAAATTCATGCTAATATCAACCCGAATGTTATTATTTTGCTTCTACGATCAAACCTGGATGGTTACGATCTATTGAATTAATTAATGGAACCAGCAGTCCATTAATCTGACAATTAATCCAAATTTATAGGCATAAAGTCCATTTTTTGGCAATTAACGATTCAATAAATTATTTATTTTCTTTGAACCATTGACTCACTTTCGTAGTCCCAAAGCACTCACACTTGAGTTCCTGAAGCAACCCAAATCCACTACACTTAGTTGTATATTGTATTATGTGTTCTTGCAGGAACCTCTCTTTTATGAACTAAATGTTCATAAACTAAATTGAACTTGTAGTTTCAAATTTAGTGTCTTTGAAGCCTGAAGTTTTCATAAAACAATACACCCATGAAAACCCGACGTTTTTCATGAAAACCATGTCTTAGAACCCGAATATTCTAACTTTGATGCTTATGGATATCTTATTTTCATAGCACCAATCACAATCTTGTCCCCTCCATTTAGTGGATTGTTGAACCGTAACAAGTTTGATCTCACTGATTTGGACGTTTCTTAACATAAACCACTTTATGTGGGTACAAGATGTGAATCTCCACTTAACTATCAAGAAGCTGAGTAACCATTGAAACCAACAATGGCATGGAAAAGTTGAATAAGCCTCCGCCATGATCTTCATTCGAAGACTTATGCTCGAAGCATTACAAATGAAAATACCTCCCAAACAAGGATTCCATGGCTCTTTGGCTTGCTTCTATGAACTGTCTAATCATGAAAGATATTGCCTAAAACACACCATGATTACGTCTATGAATGAATACGATTATGAAGTTTGTAAATTCGATTGAATTTTGACTTGAGAATACTTTTATTGTCTATCCTTGTTTCTAACTGGTCCTGAAATAGCAGTATAGAGAGCAGAAGTTTACCAAATTCTCAGATCTAATTACTATCATAAATGTGAGAGAATGGTATAGACCCAGCTTCGACAAGGGATGCATCGACATGCATGTTCAGCTTCGACAAAGGTGCATCAGATGGTATTGCTCTGCTTTAGCAAAGACCTATCGAACAGACCTCTCCAGCTTCGGCTGAAATTTACTGAACCCAAGTCTTGGTTTGTCTCTCTCACAATTAGTTTTGAGTTTGTTTTTACATATGGTAGAATCAGGGCCTGTCAAGGTGGCATCATGCCCGAAGCGTGATATTTGGCACCTAAGACCTAAAACTTCAAGAATTAGGGATATTGTTACTGAACCTCAACCCTGCAGAATCTACTTCCATCTTGATGGAATAGATCATTGGTTATGCACCTGTTCATGCCTATACCAATGTCATTGATGAGTACCATTCTAGTAGTCAATATGTGAGACTAATTTTGCTCCACCAAACACTATTGGAAGAGCAGAATTTTGACATGGATGAACTTGTTGGCCGAATCCCCTTAGTAAACCATTTACTTTGTGAACATTCTTCTATGTTCTTGGATTCACATTTGGTGTTTGTTTTAGTTATGGATAATCTTACCGATATTGTCCTTGAATATGAATTAATTGAATCATGTTTCTTAAAACATGTGACCGAATTCAATTAAACACGTGATTAGGTACGGATGTGGGAAAGTTAGTTGTGTGGATGAATGCAATACTACGCACTCTTTATACCTAAATCACATCTCTAACAACGATTTCAGAGACCTTATATTCTCCCCATTCCTAAAGAACGTCGTTCAGTCTTAAGGATATTCGAGATGACAATAATCATGAAAGAAACCACCAATGGAAAATAAAGTAGAATATCTTTGCACCACTTCCAAAAATGAGCTTGAAGCATTGTTTTAGGGCCAATGGGCTATCTCCCATCTGGGAACACGCCACATATGGCAGGCCTGGAGTTTGGTGATTGAGCAGTTTACTTGCCTTGGCACGAACTTTTGGGACACTTAGGTCGAACAATGATGTTACGACGCATCTTCTTACCCGAAGTAAGGATCATGTGCTTACAAGCACACTTTGCCAAGCTTGCTTATTTAGGAAATTAGATTTCTATATCATCCCTCACAAAGATACGAAATGACCCCGTTTTCACAGTGGATTTAAGGGAATATTTGTGGACTAATCCAACCAAAATATGGACCATATAAATACTTATGGTTTTGGTTGATGAATCGACAAACTAGTCACAAGTTTGTCCACACACATTGTTGCTAAACCTCCTGGCCAATTATAAGAGTTCACCACCCTAATTGTCTTATAAAGTCTGGAATACTTGATAATGCTGGGGAGTTTATATTGAAGGTTTTCGATAAGTATTGCATTTCTTTTGGGTTTATAATTGGAAATCAAATTCCCAAGTTCACCCCAAAACAACCTCGCAGAGCGATCATAAAGTGCAATTTAATTGATCGTCATTTCCTTGGGAAACGCACCAAGCTTTCGGTTTCTGCCTATGGCTAGGCAATCTTGTTCGTAGCTATGTTAATCCACCTTGAAACCCATTGGCACCCAACCATTTCGACATTACAGTTGGTTACTGGGTACAAATTTGACGTTTCGTACTTACGCTTTTGGGTGTGCATTCCATGTGCCAAGTTGCCCCGTTGCAACATACCGACATGGTCCTCAAAGAAGGATGTGAATCTTTGTTGATCATGATTCCTTTTCATAAGCTCTTTAAAGCCTTTGCGTGCGATCACTTTATCGCTTATTTGCGGATTGTCACTTCAATGAAACAGTCTTCCCGCCATTAGGGGGAGATAAGAACGTCAACGTTCCTGTAGAACAACACGAATTTGCATGGACATTGCCCACTATGTCTCATCTCGATCCCCATACCACACAAGTGTGATAAGCAAGTACGATGTATTCTAGCTTTCAAAATGTTGCTCCAGATGCATTCCTCTAATCTAACTAAATTGACGAGATCATATACCAGTTGCAAACATGTCTGCAAGGATAGACGTACTTAACAAAAGTCGAGTCAACATCCTTTGGATGGTTTGGCCGCCTCTGTTGGATGGTCCAGTACATCGGCGGATAACCAATCAATCTATCTGGACATAAAGTACAACAAATCACTCGGTTCATAGGATTCACTTCCCTAGAAGATGAAGATCATGGCACAAAATGAATCCATATTCGATCGCTATCTCAAATTATTTCCATCTCATGAGATTAATCTGGATTACTCCCGAAACTTGAAGTTCTTGGTCCAATATACTAGTTTGGATGAGAAAATGGAATTGGAATGAGATTATCATCGATGATGTTTTCACTTATATGGTAGTTACTGACTTAGATGAAAAGGGATGATATTGAACCGTGTTCCGTTGATTAGTGACAATGTAGAACTGATTGAACAATTGAAATCACAATCCAGGTTAAATTCCTTACCAAAGTGTGTTTTAGACCTATCATTCCTACACTGCCCAAGGTAACCCTATTGTGTTACAAGTGGGAAAGGAAGCGTAATGAGATGAATGAAATAGTGCAATATGATACACGTCTTACGGGTCAAGGTTTCTCTCAAAAGCCATGTGATTGACTGCAACATTATGAAATGTGGTTAGTATTTTTCCATGGGGATATTAATATGGAGATCTACATGTAAGTTCCCAAAGAATTACATGGACTAGTTTAAATAGTTCCAAACCACGAAACACCCTTTCAACTCGTTTGAGGCATTCACTTACGGATTGAAGCAATCCGGCGGATATGGTATACTCGCCTAAGTGATTATTTGATCAGTTAGGGATATGAATTATGCCCTTGCATGTTAAACTATGAATTCATATTCCAAATTGCTAGAGTTACAGTTTATATCATTGACATGATTCTCACTAAGACTTTGAAAAAGCTTGAGAAAACTGCCTTGCACCTGAAGATAGATAAAGATACATAAAACTTCGAATTCCATAACCTCTTCAAGGGTCTCATTTGCATATAGCGTTGGAAAATCATAGGTATACTCAAAAGGTAACAGCTTAAGGGTGTAGTTCGACTGGTAGACCAAAATACTGTCAGAACAACTCTTGAACTTTAGGTCAAGGCATGAACAAGTTTTCCCAAGATACATAAAGATGAAGAATTCAGATCGTTGATATCACTTTTAGATTTTTTACGATTAATGCAAATATTGATCAGAGTTTATAAAGTCTCCACAACAATTTGAATCGTTCATCTTTCTACGTTCACTAAAAAAATCATGTTTTTCAAAAGGAAAATCTGAAAAAACGAAATTTGGTGAGAAGAATATAGCGTAAGGGTAAACGACAATTGGTGGTTAAATATAAATCTAAAATTTATGGATTGTGGAATCGAATTTTAGAGTTGAATCATTCATCTAATATTTTAAAAATTCAAAAACAATGTAACCATCATCCAAGCATATAGGATGCAATGCCAAGCGTTTGTATATTTTTTTTTTCACATTTTTCACACTTCTACATTAACTATTATGAATTTTTATTGATTTTGAACTCCCCCTAAAAAAAAAATGTTCATGAGGGTTTGGAGGATTTAAAATTCCAAACGACGATGTACCCACCTCAAAGCGTAGGGATGCAATCACTTAGTTTACATATTATTTTCACATTTTTCCACGGTTGTAAATTAATTATTATGATTTTTTATGTGCTTTGGTATTTTGTAAGAAAAGCAAACCACTTTAAAAAATTCATAATGAGTGGTCAAACTGGTCTACCTATGACGGTTGATCACCGTTGATCATAATTGACTGTGTTGACCCTAGTTTAAAATTACCAAACTACCCTTTTTCTTAATAGGTTGAAATGGGTTACCTATGATTAGACTTGTTAAGAATCTGTTATTAATGGGTTCATAACATGTGAACCAATAACGACCTGATTAGCTAATGTGTCGACCCGAAACACGTTATTTTCATGTCGTTTCATATTAAGTTAACAGGTCATGCAATAAATTATTAGGCCTAGTTTTTAAGGGTTAAGAAGCTTAGGAATGGATCAGAGTGAAGGAAAAGGTTTGGAGCTTAGTTAGGGTTTCTAGTGCTTAGAGATAGTTTGCTCTTCTTGGTGCGTTCTTCCCTCATTTTTTGTCCTCCTCAACGTACTGGTGCCTTCTATTTACATAAGAAGGGATCTTGTCAAGCTCCAGCTAGGGAATGCCTTGGTTTTCTCTCTTATTCAAGTTTTGCTAAGTCTTCCATTCTCATTTCCATGGTTCCAGCTACATGGCTCCTTTTTAGTATAACACTGCAGAGGGTTGGTTTTCCGCAACAATTCCACATCATGACTCTTCCAATGCTCATTTTCATTTTCTCCCTCATTTTCTGTAAAAGCTTGGAAGAGGAAGATTCTTTCTTCTACTCATTAAAAGAGGCCCGTGGGTCTAGGTCAAAATGTGATTTGGCTTTGATTTGGTCAGCTTAGTTTTGGGTTTTAGTTGGTTCCTAAATGTCCTAGTTGGTTTTTAAGGGAAATGGTAAAGACAAAAGTTGTTCTTTCTAGCCTTCCCACGTGAAGCCAAAATTATGGGTTTGGGCTTTTGGTGCTCCCGAGTAGCCTAAAGTCTTCCACAATCCTAATTCTACGTAGCCCAGTAAACTTCCTTAACCATGCATATTATGACCCACTTAGCAAGCTTCGTTATGCAGCTTAGGCTCATTTAAGCATGTCGCATGCTTGGCATGACTTGTATTATAAAATTAATATATTAATATCATAATATGGCTTGGCACGATAAATATGCGCGATTTGCATGGCTTGCCGTGATTTTACAAACGTCCATTTCATAAATTATTACTTTATTGGCATGGCATGATAGTAAATTTCATACCCTTCGTTTCGCAATTTATGCATGAATTTAAGCTTTGCTTGCGACGTATATGCAACGATTGGGCTTTGGGCTTATTGGTGAAATTTTTGGGTCCTAACATTGCTAACGTTTGTATTTCTTATACGAGTTTTATAAAGATATATGAGAGGAATTTGCAAATTCCTACTTCGGAAGAGTCATTTACAAATTCGTCTCTAATGTCTTTGTAATGCTAGTGAAGGACATTTTTTATCCTCTTATTCAACATGTTTTCATTCACTTCATTATAATTTGACCACAGTCCCTTGGGATATTAGAAATCACTTACCAAAAAATAACTATAGGTAGCCACTTAGTATTACAGTCTAGTGATCTTCCTGTTGACTTGTAAGTAAGAGGTCTTAGGTTTAATTTTCGCCAAATGCGAATTTGAACAAAATTATTGCTAGCCCACTTTGAGGCTAGGCCCACCCACTCTCCCTTAGTGATATAATATCGTTTGTTAAAAAAAAAAAAAATTAACTATAGGTAAAAAAAAAAAAAAAACCCCTTCACCTATGCTACAATGATAATCAAGTGCAATAATAGTTGCATATGAGTTTTTGTTTTCTTCAAAACTTACTCAAGTTTCTTTTACTATGAAAGAGAATTTTGAAGGACATTGTAAAGCACCCCTTCTTGTAACTTAAATTTATGTATTGTTGTGGCTTATTTTAATCTGACAGGGAGAGAAGGAGGCTTGGCAGCAGAGAGAGTAGGGAGAAAGATGTGTTTGTAAGGTTGTGTAGAAGATATGTTATTCTCCCTATGCAATGCCTTTATTTATAAAATAAGGAAGGAAAGAATCCTTCTCCTCCAAGGGATACAAGTCATAATACGAAGAATAACTCGTATCAAATCTAATCTAAAATTTACACAATCACACTTAAATACAATGTTTATAACACTCCCTCTTGAATGTGTAAATACTCAAGTAGATTTGGTATCATGTAGAGCTGAGGAAGTTGACTCGTCGACACTGATTCTGGGAACATGCTAGTCTCAAAGTAACGTAGGAATTTACATATGGAACTAAGTCTCACAAAAACCCAATGGCTATGGTAAAACACAAGTGGGGACAAAATCCATAGTCTGAGGGAAAATGCGTGAGAAATGTAAAGTCAAATGAAACGTATACGGGACAACATCAAGGATATGATCAACCCAAGGTGGGTGCCTCGTCAAAACTCGTTAGGTAGCAAAAACCCAAAAGGAAAAATGCTCCTAATAGTAGGGATTTGTCTATTCAAGGACGCTTCTGTAATCTAGAATTTCCTCATGAGTTGGATAGAATAAGTAGCCAACAGACAGATTCTTAGTAGGCTCAACAACTTGTGCCGTGGGTTTCCTCTTCTAGGGGTGTGAATCCTTTAAACCAAGTGGTCTGCCACGCTTTTGTGTAAGGGCAGAGGATTGGCTAGCTGCTTATGTATGTGGATCGGCCAAAGTGGTATCCCAGGCCTCCAGAGAGAATTTCGTCGTACATTTGGTACATCCATCTTCGCAAGCACATTTGTAGTTGGAATATGTGATCTTGTCACTCACGCTAGATCCATGAAAGCATCTAACATGCTCTAAGCTACTCTCTGAAGATCTCATATGCAATGCACTTCAGTTTCAAACTGAGCGATGCAGGGACCTAAATAAGACAAAGTGGGAGTCGTCCATTTAGGTGCTTGACTTCAATGTTCTGATGTTGTTGTTCCTGTTGAGAATAAAATAACTTTGGCGCTATGTGCTTAGTGTTGTCTCCCTTGATGTATCCCTTTTTTAACTGCTCGATACAGGTTGTAGTATCTTCAAAGATCATCGTAGGAAGGTCAACGATGAAAGTAAGACCACTAGTGCTTCAGATATATTCCATGACTGCTCTCAACCAAAAGTACTCACACGATGCTTCATGCAGGGCGAGAATCTCAACATGGTTCAAAGAAGTCACAACTAGCGTTTTCTTGGTAAACCTCCAAGATATAGTTATGTCTTCAATGGTAAAGACCTAGCCTGTTTGAGAACGTGCCCTATGTGGGTCAAACAGATAACCAGCATCTGCGTAACCAACAAGGCAAGAATTAACCCAAGGATTGAGGGGGCAGCGGCTCATCTCGAGGATCCATAGGTGTAGAACAAGCTTAAATCTGTTGTACCTTTGAGGTAGCGGAAAATGTCTTTAGCACCATTTCAGTGTCTGCATGCAGGCGTGTCACTGTATCTAGGTAAAAGATTAATAGCGAAGGAGATGTCGGGTTTAATGCATTAAACCAAGTACAATAAAGCGCCAATTGCACTTAGGTATGGAATTTCAGGCTCCAAAATCTCTTCCTTATCATCCTTGGGACCAAAAGGATCTCGCTTAGCATCTAGAGTCCGAACAACCAGAGGAGTACCCGAAGACTTTGCTTTATCCTCATTAAAATATTGCAACACTTTATGGGTGTAATGCGATTGATGTACTAGGATTCCATCCGAATAATGCTCAATATCCAGGCTGAGACAATATCGAGTTTTCCCAAGATCTTTCATCTCAAATAACGATTTCAAGTGAACGGCAATTTCCTTAAGCTATGCGGGAGTTCCGATGAGGTTCATGTCGTTGACATAAACTGCAACAATCGCAAATCCAAAATGTGACTTCTTGATGAGCATGTATGGGTATAGTTCGTTGTTCACATAACCCTGACTTGTCAAATATTCACTCAGACGATTATACCACATTCGCCCAGATTGATTCAATTCGTAGAGTGATCTCCTCAATCTAATCGAGAGAGTCTTCCGTGGTCCAGAACTATTTGAACCAGTCAATGGAAGTCCTTCTGGAACTTTCATGTAGATTTCCGTATCTAGATCCCCATAGAGATACGTGATTACCACGTCCATAAACTGCATATTTAGTTTTTCAGAAACTACCAAACTGATAAGGTAGCGGAACATTATAACGTCCATTACGGAGAATATGTCTCCTCATAATCAATCCTAGGGTGTTGAGAGAAGCCTTGCACTACGAGGCGTGCTTTGTATCATACTATTTCATTCTTCTCATTACGCTTCCTCACAAAAACCCACTTGTAACCCATGGGCTTCACATGTGATGGAGTATAAAATATAGGCCCAAACACCTTACGTTTCGCAAGCGATTCGAGTTTGACCTGGATTGCTTGTTTCCAATTTAAATAATCCGTTCTATGTCGCCATTCATCAACAGAACATGGTTCAATGTCATTGCTAAGCATGATGTTAGAAGCAACTGTATACACGAATGCATCATCGACAATCATCTCATTTCGATTCCAAACCTCATCCAATGTTGCGTAATGGACCAAAATCTCATGATTCTCAGAATGCTGATATGTCTCATCTAAAACATCACCATAATCTAGAATAACCTCAAGCGTTAGAACATTAGTCAATAGTCGGATTCAGACTAGGGTTACTAGTTTGTGCCGTTTTCCTTTTTCGAGGTTGTGAATCCTTTGAACCAGATGGTTTGCCACACTTCAAGGTATGAGCAGATGATTGGCTAGCCGTCAGTGTACCAGACGTTCTACAAGAACGTTAGTGATCTTATCTCCCTTTAACGAAGGGAAAACTGTCTCATTGAAGTGACAATCTGCAAAACGTTCGGTAAAGAGATCTCTTGTCAAGAGCTCTAAGTAGCAAATAATTCATGGCCAATCATAACCGACATAAATTCCCATTTTGATTTGTAGTGGCAGCACTATTGGCACATAGACTGCACACCCAAACACACATAAATGCCAGACTTCAGGATCGTATCAAGTAACCAACTGTAACAGTGAATGAGGTTAGGTAGCGGTGGGCCTTAGGCGGACCAACATAGTTGCGTGCAATATTGCATGGCCCCAGGAAGATACAGGTAAGGGTAGGTTAAATGGAAATTTGAAAAAAAAAAATCAAACCAAACACCGAACCAAGGCCGAAAAAACCGAACCGAATTGAAAAAACCAAACTGAACCGAATTCTTTTGGTTCGATTTCGGTTTCAATGGTCTAGAAACCGAACCGAACCGAATTAATTAAATTAATATTTTTTTTTTATTTGTTTAATTATCTGTTTTGGGTATTATTTTCTAAACCTAATTTGTAAGCCCAATGTGTTGCCAAACTTTAAGCCCAAAATATTAAAAAAAAGCCTTTAACAACTCTAAACCCTAAGCTATTATTTCTCCCCCTTCTTTTCTTCCACCCCATTTCCATTATTTCTCATTTATGAGATCTAGCTCTCATCCATCTCGAGCCCAAAGCCAAACGGCTCTTTTCCACATTTTCATCAGTCCTCTCTCTCAAAACAACCCATGCCTCTATTTCTCTTATCTCTTCGCAAATCTCATTGCTGCAACCAAAGTCGCAGAGCCTCCAAGGGGTGCACAAGTTTGCAAACGAAATTGTAGTCCTCATCTGAAGATCAATCCTAAAAACAAACCCCCAAGGTAAAAATCTCTCATGGCTTCTATTTAGTTCTATTAGGTTTATTTTCATGGAAAAATCAAAGAACTAACACATGCATGCATTTTTTCAGAGCTCTCGGATCCATAACAAGAAAGAAGCACCGACACCCAATAATATTAGATCCATGGCCGATCGTCCAACTCCCGATCATCGGTCATAAAATCAAAACCATCATCAGGTGTTTAGCTTCCATCTGCTCTTGACTGCCTAGTTTAAAAATAAAAAATAAAAAACAATTTTCAAGGAAAAAAACCAAACTGGACTGAAATCAAACCGAAAATAAATAAATAAATAAATAAATAAAAAACAGAATTGAAAAAAACTAAAGAAAAATCGAACAGTAACTTCAGTTTGGTTTTCGATTTCACCCAGGCCATTTTGGGTGTGAACATAAGTGCAAGATGTTCAATTTCAATTCCAATAGATATGCAATAATAGTCAAAAGTCTGTGACGTAAACTCTCCAGCATTATCCGGTCAAATCGACTTGATTGGATAATCAGGGTGGTGAGCCCTAAGCTTGATAATTTGTGCTAGGATTTACAAATGCAGCATTGCATGTGGACAATAAGCAGACATGTGGCATCACATTAATGTATCAACCAACACCATGAAGTATCTAAATGATCCGTATGTTGGTTGGATAGGTCCACAAATATCCCCTTGAATCCTCAGAAGAAACTTATGAAGATCCTGAATAATCTTTGTAAGTGAGGGTTGAATGTTCAACTTCCCTAAGGAGCATGCTTTGCACAGCGGATAACCGAGATAAGATTTTAAGTGATGCCTATGTGATACTTTAAGGATACGGCGCATCATATCTCGTTCGGGGTGTCCCATTTGATGCATATGTGATACTCTGGAACCCAGCCATAGGGTTGGCCACATGATGGGTCTCCACGAATCGAATGGTTGTTATGTACAACCCATTCAGGAGACATTCCAGCTTCTCATGAATACGCTTATGGTCATATTTGTAAGAAGTGGTCATATTTGTAAGAAGTGATACAAAGAAATTCAAAACCATTCTCTTTAGTGGCTTCAACATGATATTGATTATCTCGTATATCTCTAAAACTCCGCAACGTTCTAGCGGAATGTGGAGAATAGAGTGCCTTTTTAATGGTTAATTCAGTACCATTGTACAACATAATACGAGCCTTTCCGTATCCTTCTATCAGATTGGATGGGCCTGAGAGAGTTGTCAGAGGTGCATTTTTAGGTACAAAGTTAGTAAAATAGTGTTTCTCACGCAATATGGTGTGCGTGGTGGCACTATCAGCTAGACAACTAACTTCCCCACTAGTCATACCTAGAAATAAATTAATATAATCTGTCACATACATAAATATAATTCCATTCATTCAATTAATCAATTCGAGAAATAATATCCATAAAATAGTTATTAATTCAAAACAAACCAATCCAAACAAATTATTCCAAAGACTTAGAAAAATTGTCCAAAAAATTAAACCATAAACCTAAAATTTAGGGGAGGGGTTTGGCCACTCCTAGTGTGTTCGTCCACTAGGGGTGTAAAAACGCCCTAACATGTCTTAGAATATTACTTCAATGGGAGCAGATGCCTCCTAAAAATCTGAAACCTCCAGAGTTGTAGTAGTATCTTTGGGATGTTAAACATGCACAAAGTTAGTCTCAAGGTGGGAATGATACTTGGCAATAGCCTCGGGGGTAGCTCGGCATACGCGTGACTAATGATCCTTAAATCCATAGCAATAACACATGTCCAGTTCAGTGGAAATCGACTAAACAATAGCTTTTCCTTTGTTCTTGAAGTTTGGGGCCTTAGGGGCAAAGGGTTGGAGCTTCTGGGTCAAATTTCCTCCTTTGGTGAGCCTCTGTTTTGTTGACCTTGGGCCTGTGGTGGGGCTTGCTACCCATTTCCATGGCCACGACGGGGTTTCCGTCGGTTACGGCTGCTAGAATTAGTCACATGTGCTTCAAGTGGAGTGTTTGAGCCAGTGGATAGAGCTTGATGATTCTTCATCAAAAGATGGTTCTACTTTTCAGCGATAAGTAAAACAGATATCATATCTGAAAATTTGGTGAACTTATATGCCCTATATTGTTGATGCAGGACAATATTGGTGGCATTGAAGGTCGAATAGGTATTCTTCAGAACATCATGTTCGGTTAATTCCTCTTTACAAAACTTAAGCAGTGATTGGATTTTACAAACTTCATAGTTGTATTCATTCCCAAACTTAAAGTCTTGGAAGCGTAAATGATGCCAGTCGTGTATTGCTTCAGGCAAGTAAATATCTTTCTGATGATTGAAACGATTAGCTAGAGCGAGATAAAAGGTACGTGGATCCTCCTCTACGAGGTACTTGGTCTGCAGTGCATCATAGATGTGTCTGCGGATGAAAATCATAGCAGTAGCTAGCTTCGTCAACGGGCTCATCGTTGGTAGGTTCCTCGATAGTAGCTCTAAGACACTTTGCAATAAGATGGAGCTTTACGTCTTGAACCTACTTTAGGTAGTTCCTTCCAGAGACTTCCAAAGCTGTGAAATCGAGCTTGTTCAAGTTCGACATGTCCCTAAAACAGAGAGTACAACAAAACGTGGTTAGTCGTATGGAAAACCATAGACATATATCGTAGAACATGCGGTTTCTATAGACATGTATTGGTTTAATTTAAGCATGAAAGCTACGGGTTTCATGTGATAAGTTTTGAATGAAAATTGCGGGTTTCAAAGGCACTAAATTAGAAACTACAGGTTCGATTTAGTTATGAATGTTCGATTCATATATAGGGGTACCTGTAAGAACACAGAACACAATATACAATAAAATGTAGTGAATTTGTGGATTGCTTCAAGAACCCAAGTGTGAGTGCATTAGGACTACAAAAGATAGTCAACGGTTCAAAGAAACGAAATAATTTATTGAATCGTTAATTGCCAAAAAAGTGAAATTCAGGTCAATTATTTTGAATTAATTATCAGATTAATAGACTGCTGGTCACTTTAATTAATTCAATAGATCGTAACGATTCAGGTTTGATCGTAGAAGCAAAAATACTAATAACATTTGGGTTAAAATTATAGCCTAATCTCGGTGGGCTTGGGTGCTGTGTGAGGGGCAAGGCCCCAAAAGGGGTTTAATGGGCCACAAGTTGGCTACATAGTAGCCCAATCATGGTTACAGGCTATGGGCCGTGTGTTTGGGACATGCCTGCAACAAAGCTGCTGGTTTGTGGGCCATAAAAGGCTCGGGTGCACAGGCCCAACATGGAGCTGGCCTGGGATGGGTGTGCACAAAGCCCAGCTAGAGCTGGCTTCGTTGTGGGCTGGTTCTAGGCAAGCCCAGTCACATGGGTTGGCTTTGGTGATCGTAGGCCTAGACAGATGGCAAGCCCAACAATCAAAGCTTGTTGTAGGCAGGCCACATCACGTGCAAGCAAAGCACAGCAAGAAAAGCTTGCTGGCTTGATGGGCCGAGACAAGGACAGAGGCCAGCAAAGGCTTGCTAGCCTACTTGAGTGGACTTAGGGCTTTGGGCTCGTGCATAAACCAACCTAGGTTGAGGCCTGGTTACAGTGCAATGTAGTGCAGTGGCCGAGGCCTGGTTACAATGTAGCTATGAGAGGTCCATGGCGTCGAAATGATGTCGTCCTAGCTATGGCTTGGCTCTACGGTGCGGCATGGAGCCGCGGCTCAACCGAGAAAAATCCCATAATTTTTTTTTCAAATTCTAGGGTTAAAAACCCGAATTGCTTCTAAATTAATTTCAATGATTTGACTCACAAATTCCACATAGCATAATTGTGTATTGCATGAACAAACATATATATTGACCAAATATATGAACACATATGCATATATATATATATATATATATATAATTGAAAGGAAAATATAAATATTAAGGGTTCATGCATCATGGGGAATGTTTTAATACTTCAAGGTCGTTTCAAATATCTTAATTTATTTTAAAAGAACTTGATTGGCATAATATAATTGAAAGCCTTATGGCAAGAGTGTGCTGATAACATGTTGTAAGCCTAATTTATTGAACTGTATTTAAGACTAGAGAGGGAGAGGGTTGTCAACAAGAAAGAGATGTAATTCTTCTGAGGTGTGTGTTGTATCACCCCATTGTGCCTTTAATTATAGTAGTAGGATAGGTTAAATCCTTACACTAATAGGATTACAACTCTAATAGGATATTAACCACTAAAGGGAATATTCAAAGATATCCCTAGATACAGTAGGATTTACACAATCACATTCCTAATCTAATAGGATTACAACAGAAATAAAATTATCAATGTCCAAGGAATCTTATTTAGGAAATAGGACATTCATTAAGAATTGATAAGTTAATAAATAATATTTTAGTTATGCATTGGAATAAACTTCATATTGTAGTAACTTATAATTTTTCTTTGTCGCATTTTAAGGAAACACGCCTCCACATAGTTTTTTTTTTTTTGGTCAAAGGTTAGATTTTGTTAGATTAGTCATCGACGGGGTTCGAACTCATGTCGCCATGTAAGGACTCAACTCCTTTCTACCATTGTAGTAAAAGGTTACTTGCGCACGCCTCCACATAGTTAGTTATAAGTACAAAAATATGCGAGAAATGAAATATTTGGCGCCGCCTAAGGAATCCTATTTAGAAAATAAGTTCATTAAGGATAAATAAGTCAATAAATAATATGTTTTAACTACTCCTCAATTAAGTAATAACCTTCCTAACGTTATAAAATTGGTTTGGTCCTAGCTGTATAATTTCAAAGAGATTTTACTGTATAACTATATCATAGGGCAAAGACGAAAAAAAGGAAAATTGTTTCAAAATACATGTATAAGACTATTGCTTACTCAAATATCACACAGAAACTCAATATATGCCTACTATATTGGGATACAGTTAATTTTTGATAGAGATAGGTAGATTAAAAAGTCAACCCGTGATACAGGATAGGTTAAAAATATAATACAAGAACTATAAAAAAAAAATTAAAAAACAAAACATGTAATACATGTATATACATGTGGATATATACAAATAATTTGTGATGGAGGTATGAGACAAAAAATAAATAAATAAATAAAATATGTAGTAGATGTAGATAAAAAGAAACATGTAATACAGATGGATTGTTACAAGTAATCTGCGATGAAGTATGAGACCAGAAATAAATAAATAAATAAATAAAGATAAAAAAGGTTCTAAAACATGTGGTAGAGAGGTAGATAAAGAATTCATGTGTTATAGGTAAATATTGTCATGTTTAATTAGTACGTAGTAGCATGTTGATACGTCAACAAAAAAATAAAGAAAGAATAAGAAAACGGCAGCACAAAAACGAAGAAAAAGAAGAAGAAGATGATGCGTGAGAAAAAAAGTACACAAATAAAAAGAAGATCTTATGAGGAAACAATCCTGATTAAGAAAAAGAAATAAGGAATAAGTAACGATCACTTGGAGAAATTATAAGAAAAGAGTTAATTTGGAATGAAAGTAACAATAAAATGACGTGGAATCACGATCATCAAACTTATTTTAATAAAATGAAATATTCGTAATAATACATCTAGTTTCCTCATAAAGAAACATGATACGCCACCAACATATATGCATGGCATATGAATGAGATGAACCAACACAAGTACAAGAAAACAAAGGAAATTTTCTTGAAACTACTAAACAAATCCCATTCCCTCCCATTTCTCAAATTATTTGGCCAGTCAGCTTGAAGGCCATACTTAGAACAGTCATACTCTGCAACCCTTCAAGTTTTTATATCGTATGATAATTTCTCTCTGTCTCTGTCTCTGTCTCTGTCTCTCTCTGATGTGTGCATGTGTGGTTTCAGTGCCACTGCAAAATTGCCTTTAGGTTGGTAGAGGTTTAACAGCTCTGATAATAACCAGTTTGACTGATAACACAGAAATTCAAGTCATCTCTCGGATATCATTCTGTGTATATCTCTCTTTTGTAAGCATCTCAATGCTTTTACTTTGCACACTCAAACAGCGAATCCATTAATCCTCGTAATTATTTTGACACTTGTCCACTAGTTTATATCGTTTTCATCTAGCTAGGGTAGATCAAGAGTTTAGATCCTTGGTTATGTTTATTTACTTATTTATTTGTTTATGCCGACAGTATCAATATATTATGAATGACTCATCAATTGTTATACTGCTTAACACATATTCCAAACCACTTTATACACACCGTTGAGATTGAATTGGGGAAGCATGCTTTGAGTTGTACCGTATGATTAGGTTGTGAGGGTAGTAACTAAATTAGGTTTGGTCTTCACTGATAAAATGAAAGTTGACGGGACCAGAAATTGGTGTTACCAAGATTTTTCTTGTATTTTTTTATTTTTTTGGTCAGAGTGATAGCAAGAATAATATACGAGGGCAGGGCAAGGGAGCATCAAGCATGGGGCAACTCGAGACCCAACACTTTTGTGAGAGTGCGCGAAGGAGGAAGGAAACTGTAAGAAGTTGGGAGGAGGTGGGTGGAAACAGAAAACCCTAAAAGGAGTTGGTCAGAGACACTCAGAAGAAAGAATCAGAACACCCTCTCAGTCTCGAGTCTCTGGACGGTAATATATTAATGTTAGGAACATGAATTCCAGCCATGCATGCACTTAGTAAGCGCCCTACCTTACGTGAAGTTACAGTTTCACCCATGCTGAGCGGGCCCTTGAGGGTAAAAGGATAAATATATATGTATACGCATACACACACACTTCTACTGTCATGTGCTGCTACTCTTGTGCACGAAGCATTACCATTTTTCATTGTGCCCTAGTTATACTGGGGCAGGAATGGCTGGGGCTAAGATTCCTGCAGAAATAGGCTGTCATAAACTTAAATCATCTGTTTATCCAAAAAAAAAAAAAAAAAAAATCCTTAAATTATCTTAGTCATTTAATATTACAACCTAATTATTCTTCTACTTATAGGTACTAGATTTTAAATTCGATTCACATATATAGCAAGTTTAAATAAAATTTATTATGGCTAACCATGTATTACTTCACTCAAATCTCTCACCCATTAATGCAAATGATAATACTTGTATCTCTTTATTGGAGAACACTCGTATCCCACTACTTACAAATAACATGATAATGATATAAATTTCATAACCGTAACTGTTCAGTTTCTTAATCTTCATTTGAAAATCATCCTTACAAAAAAATCATTTTAATAAGAGACCGTTTAGGCATTTAAATGCATGGAACAAATGGACTGTGTGAGTACCAAGTAATATTCATGATGAATTGTCCATTTAACTTATACATTTGGATGACCATACAATCTCTGATTGGAATGATTTTTATGTAGGGAAGATCTTCAAATGGAGATTAACAAATTGAGTGGTTATGATTATGAAATTTATATAGTGAAAATACATGATTCCTAAGAGGTGAGATATGTACGTTGCCCCTACAAGGAGAAAAGTAGTATCATAATGTAAATATATAGTCTGCGTTTAAAAAAAAAATTTCAAAAATGCTACTCTTACAATATTTTTCATACCCCATTTGTACCACCTCTCAAATAGATATGACATTCACATATACTGATAGGTCCTACCTCCATTAGAGAGAGATATAAATGTGGTATGGAAAATGTTGTGGGTATACCATTACTCAAAAATGTAATGCTAGGTAGACCAACTCTTTAGAGCAAACTTAAAAACCATAAATGTGTCACCAATAAAAAATAAGCACGGTAATAAACACTTAAATAATAATCTAATCACTCAACAACCACATCATATAATTTACAAAATTTAATTTAAAAAGTTGATCTTCTTAACATTACCCTATCCCAAAAACTTATATCATCTTAAGAGAATTTGCATTCATTGATCATGTACCTTAGGATCCCAATGTCGCATCCATTGCTAATATATTATGGACATTGTTTATTCCCCGGAAAGTGTTTTTTTTTAGATATACACATATTAAACTGTCATTAGCAGAAATTTAGAAATCCCAACTTCTAAAGTAAAGAGCCAAGTATTTGGAACTTTTATTAGCACTCTATAATATTCACATTGCACACATTTCTTATAAAAATAAAAGAAAAGGAGTAGGGCACAATGGTTTAGAAAATTGGATTCAAACTCTTATAGTGAGTTGAAAATTTGATTTCATGGGAGTGATTCTAATTCTTCAATTCCATATATTGAACTTATGAGTTTGATTTATATATAGACAATAAATGACCAAATATTTAAAAAAAGAAAAAGAAAAAGAAATTAATAAATAGATGGGTCTCACTATAAATAAATGAGAAAAATGTAGTAATGGTCCCTCAATTTTAACTCAACTGGAGCAATAGTGTCTCAATTAAAAATCCATGATCATTGGTCCCTTAACTCATCAAAATGTGCAGTTATGGTCTTTTTTGTCAACTTCGTTAGAATTCCATCATGTCGAAAGAACCATTACTACAATCGGATTAAAGTTGAGAGATCATTGCTACATTTTTTTTCTCATTTGGTTTTTCATTTTTGCCTTTGATTTGGTCTCACCTGGGTGGCACATGACTCATTTTGATAGAAATTCTAACGAAATTGATGAAATGAACCATGCTTGCACGTGTTAAGGGACCAATGGTCACAAATTTTTAATTTAAGAGATCATTAGTCTAATTGAATTAAAATTAAGAGACAATTTTTACAATTTCCTCTAAATAAATATAATTGTAATAATTGAACTCAATATGTATATATGATTCCTACACATAAAAACAAACTCACCTGAATTATTGCGAAAAACTTAAGTATACAAGGGCTCATTTTACTTAAAACCCTCAATGACAAGAAGATAATTTAAATAGAACAAGTTCACCGTTATTATACCATTTTGATCTACTAAATATTATGTGTAAAAAAAATCTCACGCATAATAACACATTATTAGACCAAGATGCCACATAACATTACACTTATGTAAGTCATTCTTATAGGATTTTAGATCGAAACAAGTCATTTAACAGTCATTTATTATTAGCCAATCAGAATCAAACAATAAGCTTATGTTTAAATTGCACAGTTCTAGAGGAGCTGAGGCACATGTTTTTGACCAGTCAAAACCAAGAAACTAACTTATTATTGTTAACTAGTATATATTTTTGGATGAGTCAATTTAATATGGTTGTCATGCGCAATGCAGCCTCAAGAAACATTAAGGATAATTCTACCGGATCGTTTCACTTAAAATAAAAGAAAGGATAATTCTACATTGTAGAAGTTGTTTGCGGAAGGATTATGTTGCAAGCACTTCTGCTCAAGCATTTTTGTTGAAATTGTCTTAAATTTGAGAAAAGTTTAGCATTTGGTAGAACACCACCACACCATAGCAACCAAGGGTCCGTTTAATATTCAACTTTGGGTTTAAAACCTTAACTAGATTTCTAACTTGGTTGGTATTGTTAAAGCTATTTGGGCTTAAGTTTGGGAGCTTTGGATATGGACTTTTTTCATATCTGGGCTGAACAGAGAGATAAAAATAAAGGCCTAAAAGATTCTATTTAAAATAAAAAAAATAATTAAAAATAAGGTTCAATTCTGTTCAGATCGGATCCGATAAAAACCAAAATCAGAACCGATCTGACCGGTTCAGTTCGTTTTTAGACCGGGTTTGATCGGTTTTTTGTTAACACAATTTTTTTCAATTATTTTTAAGTTCTGTTTGATTTTTTTTGAAAGACTGGATAAATTCAACACCAGGGTAAAAGCCAACATAACAAAGAAAGCCCACCAGAGGGGCAAACACAGCAAAACAAAGAGAAGGGACATGAGAGGGCCCACCAAAGGGGCAAACACAGCAAAACAAAGAGAAGGGACATGAGAGGGCTTACAGAGAAAAGACGTTGCCACAAAGGCAAAACGCCAACCCAACACACCCACAAAACAAAAAAAAAAACCATTATGGAGGGCAAGGAAGCCCATCCTTGTTGAGAATGTGAATCAATGAAGATGGGGGTCTTCTGACCCAAGTGGTGCCGCACATCTTCATGTTTTTCCTCGACGCCAGATGGTCCGTCGACTGATTGGCCGATCTTGGAACCCAAGACCAGCGACAGCCCTGAAAAGAGTTCCCTAAACTCAAAATAGCATCTAAGATTGGAAACACTCCCCAGCTGCCCTTAGAAATATCGCCCTGTAAGGAAGAGATCATCTCAAGCGAATCAAATTCCGCCACAACCCACCTAAAACCCAGCTCCGTCGCCAGTTCACAACCCCTAAGCATTGCCATCACCTCCGCAAATTGGGTTCTACATTTCATGATTTTAATGCCCACCCTTAGTTCTATCTCTCTTTGTCTCTCTCTTTTCTGTCTCCTCTCTGCTCTCTCTACTCTCACGTCCAATCCTCCTCCTCTCTCTCTCCTCTATCTTCTTTGTCTCCTCGCTGCTCTCTACTCTCCCGCCAGATCCGCCCCCCCCCCCCCCCCCTTCCTCTAATCTACTGTCGTCTCCCTCTTACTTCGGATCCATTCTTCTCTTGCTCTTGCTCTCCTTCATCAGCTCCACCAAGGAGTTGATGGTTGCATTTTCTTTTTTAATTTTAATTGCGAAAACTCCAAAACACTTTAAATTTTATTCCAAACAATTCTTTGAATCTTGTTAAAAATTGCTCATAAGAAATGGTCTTGGAAAATACTTTTTAAAAGGATGATTTTTTTTTTAGTAGAATACCATACGGTCTCTAAGATTACTTGAACGACTTGTAGGCATCCCAAGCTTTAAAACTAAATTATGTATTTGAATCAAGTATATGCTTGGTCTGGTTCAATTTATCAGTAACCGCGTTCGGATTACTTGAACGACTTGTAAGGATACAACATATGATGTACATTATGAACCAAGCATCAATTGCTTGGCGAGTTTTGACGTTCAAAACGATTAAGACGACTCTGAAGCTGTTATGCTATACACTAGACATTTAGCGGAGGGAATGTCGTCATCGTTTTGTATTATTTCTTCCGCAGCAAGCGCGACCAAACCAGATTTCTTCTGATGCTGGTTATTTCTTTTTTGCTTATAACTTACTCTTGGAAGTTTGTATTTTTCAAAACTGAGGCTAATGACGCCTACGTAGCTAGATAAAGTCCGGCTGACCTGTGGAAGTCAAGCAACGATGCCACATTCGGCTGTTCGGATCCACCAGCCTGGGATGAGATATGACCTCAGGAATTGGAAGGTATACATAATGAGTGTTGCAAGTGCCAACTGTGATTCCACTGTATCCAGCGAACGCCCCGTGAACCTGTTGTATCCAGGAGCACATATTCAACGTAACTTCATATGAGATACAAAAGGAAAGAAATGGTCTTGTGCAAATATATGCGCAGGTGCGTGTGCATGTGTGGGTGTTTGAGAAAGAGAGATGGAGAAAAGACACTCACAGCATTTTGCCCTAATACAGCGCAAAGTATTCCGTCTGATGCATTTGCACGACATGCACGGATCATGTATGTGGGGTCTATATACTTCACGTCAACGGGAACACCAGCCTCTTTAAAATACTTTTTTGTCTGGCAGAAGAATAGATGGTTAAAAATGTTTCATCCAAATTATGAACAAAACAATTAAATCAGAGGAATTGCATTATCAGACTATCAGATATTTCTTATGAAAAGAAACAAAAATGGTCAATTACTATGACTGCGTTCTGTGTCTTGATCCTACTTTTGTCCGTTTAAGTACACAAGCATATTAAAAGTCCTAACGAGACTCATTGCCTACTGGAAGCAATCATGATCTATATCCGTATAATTTTTTCATATTTGAGGTCGAAAACCACGGATAGTATGCTACAAGTCTAAAACTGGGTTCTCAAATGCATTGGAAATCATTATCGCATTATAACACAATCACCAACCTCTTGCTGAATATGTACGCCAATATCCCCAAATACCATATTTCCAGATGCATCAGTAGCATTGGTTTTCTCTAGTAAATTCTGCACGAAAAGAACCATACAGAACTCAACAATCTCACCATGTAGTCAAGAAAAACATCAACCAGAGAAAAATCAAAGAAAAATAATAATAATTTAGACATAAAATCCAGGGAATAAATGATCATTATCTTTTTAGGTTAAATACATAAGTTTTTGGTAACCAAAAGAACAAAAAATTTTATCTTTTTCTTAACATAATAAGTTACATATACAATGACCTACAAAATAAAACATGACTTGAAATTATGATTCCGACTCACCTGCCCTGCTCCCTCTGCTACGCAGACCACAGCTGATCCCTTTGTTTGAATTAGGTATTTTAGATGGTGCAAAATACCATGAGGGCCATGTATTTGAAAAGGTACCTTGGATGTGCATATATCACTAGCATCAGTGGAGGGTCGGAAATAAATGAAAATAGCATATATCATTAGCACGGGTCCAGTCTAAGTACCTCAGGTATCAAACATATGTCAATTTGTCCACTAGCTAGGGATGCATGCATTGCTATGAATCCACTGCTACGACCCATCAATTTAACAATGCCAACGCCATGGTAAGCACTATGTGCCTATTACAAGATTGAGGAGAAAGATCAGCATATCATGTAGATATCACTGCCAGGAAATTTAAGTACAAGTGTAGAACCCTCGCAGAAACATAAACCCACGCATGACATGAAAATGATATTGAATAATTAACATAAGAAACAATTACATATCATAACTTCTACCTCAATGTATGCTGAATTTATTGCCCGTTGAGCTTCTTCAACAGCTGTGTCGAAACCAAAAGTTTTGTCCATCAGCAAAATATCATTGTCTATGGTTTTCGGCACACCAACTACAGCCACTCTTAACTGTCTTTTACGGCACTAACAGCAAAATAGGAACCAAAAAACAATTAGACCTTATAAAAATTAAGGCAAATGAAAGAACCAAGCATTCACAACTTGCAAAGACTATATGATTGTCACAAATGAGACTCTCTATGAAAATCCTCCCAGAATATATGTCCAGTACATCATTTCCCAGCCTCTACCAGTATTGCCTGACACATTTTAATAGTAATAAACAGACAGACTATCCCAAACTATAGCACAGAGCACTCATTCCTTCCCAAAAGTTTTCCTTATTATTTTCTTCGGTCATTGTCATGTAAGAGACATTGTACTCAAACTTGAAAGAAGAATATCTTACACGAGTCCTATGAGGGCAATGTTAGGAAATTCTTTTTTAATAATGAATAAATACCAGATTCTAAGCTTACCAACCTCATTGTGTATTGCATCGGCTCCAGCATGTGTGCCGTTTCCGCCCAAAATAAAAACCATGTTGATCCCTCTTTCCTGATATCAACACGCAAATACATATATCATAACACTGAATTATAGGGGAATCATGATGGTTCAATATTACCAATTTCTTAAAAAAGAAGCTTTTCAAGTAATCACCTCCAAACTGTCCACAATGTCACTAACGCTGGGACCTCCACGTGAAACTCCTAACAAGCTTCCACCAGAAAGATGAACATTTTGAACCACTTTCCTAGATAGCTGATAATCAATTCCAGTTTCAACATATTAGTCTACAACATAAATGCATTTTCGAAATATAGGAAACATATATTTATCTTAGAAGCATAGAAAGGATGCAAGAGAATTGTTGATTGAATGATTCATATTAGACAGCTACTTGCAAGGACAAAAGCAAGAACTTACTGGCAGTTCAGCTAATTCATTTTCAGAAAATCCGCGGTAACCATAAGGAATCCCCACAATCTGTTTGACACCGTATATTTCAAGTGTAATGACGATCTGCAGAACGTATATGTTTGATGTCAAATACAGCAGAAGAAAGTATGAAGGTTTGGAGCTGAAAAGGAAAACAATCAGGGAAGAAAGATGCTAAGCCCCAATCATGTAGTTGGTAAGTAACTCCTCAATGTAATTAAACTTTTTGCCTTACCAGTGTAGTGTAAAGCTTAAGATCACAAATACTTGACCGACCAAAAACATCAATACTAAAAGAATGAAATGTTCAAGTCTACAATGTATTAAAAAAAAACCCACAAATACTCAGATTGGGAGGTCTGCCTGTCGGCAGGTTTGGTGAATGACAATACAGTATTTTTGTAAGGCTTTACGCTTGGACTGCTACATCTATACTTTTCTCCTCTCTCTTTTCATTTTTCTCTACATACTTTTCTGATCATTTTCTCCGTGTAATTTTTCTGCAATACAGCAATCCTAAATCTTCTTATTTTCTCTAAAGTTCTTACTACCAAAATTTATACCATCTGCTAAACTCACCATACTCATACACAGAAACGCCCACGCCCATTGTTTGTCCTATACTCCTATAACAGAATGTGAAAATGGCATATGTTGTTATATCAGAACTTTAAATTACAGTTTCTACTACTACATCATGAATTATTGAAATACTAATTCCATCAAATAGAACTTTCAAGGCCAAGGCTGATAAAAGCCACAAGAAAACTATAAAAATTTAAAATTTTGGTGTAATGATAATGACCTGTCTGATGACGTCATTAAGACCAGGGCAGAGCCCTCCGCATGTTACAATTGCTGCTTTCACTTCTTCTGGTTTAAAATATATTTTTTCCCGAGGCCCAGCACGATGAACCCTGGAAATTTTCAATATCATATTCAGCACAAATTGCAGTTTTCAAAATTGAAAAGCTAGTGTCACCTATGCTAAGCAAGCTAAAGTACGCATGTACCAAAAGATCAATCAAAAGTTAATATAATATGAATACATTCAAGTTGCAATTATTTGAAGACCTGTCATTAGCCTAAATGTAGAAAACTTTGAAAAATATGTATGGAAGCTTGTGTGCTCCTTTCTGAATTTACATAGAGTAAAAATGATGACCATCAGCCGATGAAAGAAAAAGAAGCTACTACACTCGATTAACTCATAAATAAAAAACGTGGTAATTCGAAGGAAAAAAAAAAAAAAAAAAACATCTATTGCCTTAAAATCCCTACAAGTACAAAGAGAACATGAATGAGGAAACCGCCATTCCAATGGCTCACCATTAAGCATCCTTTTCAGCTTTCACCCTGCAACAGGACTACAAATCCCTATCAAAACCGAAACTATTAGAACCATTGACCTAGCGGTCCCCCATCCACAACCAGAACTCACAGAATCGCTCTGTTTTTTACTTCTCACTGGAAAACATCCAAGGCACAAAACATAACCGATCTAAAAATCTGTATCATTAAACCGATCTTCAACTTATTGCCGCTCAGAACTTCATCCACAAACAACGAAAGTAAGTTGAGAGAAATATTTACCATTGCTCCACCCAAGTACAATTAGGATCAATGCATTCAGCACCAGCAGACGTATGCGACGAGTAGTATATGGTCTGCACATATTAAAGACATAAAAAACACACACGCAAACAGTAGTCTTTAGTGATTCTCGCATGAGAGTCATATAAACCATTACCATTCAATTGGTTCAACCCAAAAGTAACGAAAATTGAAAAAACGAAAAGGGTACTCTCCTAATAGATTGAAGGTGCAAATACATAAGTTTCTCACAAGTTCTCTCATACTATATAGTGCTCTATAGTGATTCAAAAAGATTCAGATGGCAAATTATTTTTACAACATTTGAAAGATAATTGCTTTATTTACCTTAAGGAGTACCCGGTCATTGTTATTTATGTAGCCGTGCCACTCTTCGTCCGACGGGTACCCACCTGCAAAGTCTTCAATCACCGGAGTCCTGCAACACAATATCTGAGGCCCTCCCAACTCAAATTCAAAAATAAATTCAAACAATAAAAGAAGAATAAAGTGACCTCATTTGTAAGCAGAAGGTGGAAGGAATGGGAACGGCGTCAGGGAAGACATCAGTGATGTGAGGGATGTTAAACCGCTTCTCGAAATCCTTCTGGAACTTGGATTTCCAGTCGGGATCACTGAAATCGATCTGCTGCCGGCCATGGCTCTTGCTCTGAGCGAAGACGCGGCTGCTGTTCTTGGCGACTCCACTGGAAGTAGTCAGTAGTCTCAGAGACGGCGGAGAGAATCCGTGAGAAGCGCGGCGGTGGGGGCCGAGTCCCGGCGGGGCGATCGCGTGCGAGAGAGTGGCCATAATACTTAAGATTTCTTCAAGTTTGTATTGATCAATGGGAGAGTTGGAAGAATTGCAGAAAGAGAGGAGAGAGAGTAAATAAATAATTAAGGAGGGAAAATAGAAAGCAACGACGGAGGGCCGTACGAGCTGACTTATTAGCAGGCTGCAGGAGGTTTTGAAGTCCAAGCTGTCAAAGCCTTTCTCTTTCTTTTTTGGCGTTCTCTGCTTTTCGGCGTTTTCAACGTTTGCGAAAGCCGGCTTTTTTGTTTTCTTTATTTATTTTTTGCTTTTCTAGGAATTACACATATTATTTCATAAAATTCTAGGTTTTTGTTCTTTCGTTTGAGATTTGTTAAATTTGATTCACCAAAAGAAAAAAAAAAAAAAAAAAAAAAAAAAAAACACTTTAAATTAAGGGAATACTATCCAAAAGCACATGAAAAACTTTCATTTAACCATAAGGACAAATAATTTCAAAAATGCCAGGTTACCCTTGACAGAAAAAGGCAAACTTCTAACATTCAGCAAAGTTCACATGAAAGCAAATACAAGAAATGACAAAGTTACGAGCTCTAGGAGACAAACCATGCAGCAAATTCACATGCAAAAAGAGACAAGCAAGTTCACATGCAAAGCAAAAAATCAGACCATGTTTCAAAAACAATGCTGACAATTCCAGCAACAGTAGAAGCAAAGTGATAAATGACAAGTACCAAGGAGATGTCCGCACCATTTATTTATAAAGAATTTTAATACCGTTGTATCCTCATTCACTATATATAAGTGGAGTTCCATTCCTAGCATCCTTGTAAACACTTCCTTGTAAACACTTTCTTGTAAACAATTATCTTTGTAAACATTCTAAATATCAATAAAAGTTCAAGGGTACAGATTCAAGCAATCTTCCAAGCCTTAAGTAAGTTTCCTTTTCTTTCTTTAGTATGTTTGTTTAATTAGACTTATAGTCCAAAACAAGGAAATGCTAGTGTAGTTATATTATTAATCTGCTAAACTGACGATCATACTTTGTTCAAGCACTCTGTTATAGTTGAATGTTTGCCATACAAATAATTGGACATCAACCAGGGTACCTCTGAGTTCAGTCGTTAAGGCCTTATGCTTGTATTCTGAGTGACCGTCATGCTGAAACATGTCGAGTTCTATGTGCAAGGTTTTATGTCTAGTTGTTATAATGGTCATCCAACTATTTAATTAAGATTGCCTTGCTAATTTGGTATCAGAGCCAAGTTTAGCATTTTAATAGTATAATTTTAATAGTAAAGTACCTTGAGGACAGAAGTCATTGATACAACTGATATCACACTTGTTTATTTTGTATGAACAACATATATTATTGTCCTTGTAGACCTTGTCAACCACAACCACTAGGTATTTATTGTCCTAGACACCCAACTATAACTAGCATAAAGAGAAGATTAGTATACATATCCAAAAGAATTAGCAGGACTTTAAAGAAGCAGAAATTTTATTTTGGTTATCTTGAACATCCTTCATTTATTAGTAAATATAGTAATACATAAGTGCAGCACAAAGTTTTAGAAGCAAAAGGAGTAATAGATCAAAATTTAGAGACCTTGAGAGAAGAAAGAGAGTTTCTAAGAAATCAGTTAGCCGTAACTTTAGAGAAAGATAGACTGTATGTTATGATAGATTACCTTAATTTAGAAATTAGCAAACCACAAAAAAGAAAAATAACCTTAGACCAAAATAGTTTAGTTTGTTATTTTTAATTGAGAAAGCATAATCATATTTTGCATGGTGAAGAAAATCACAAGCCAATAATATTGTAGATATTATTATTCGTCAAGCAGAAAATATAAAATTAGAAAATAATAAGCATAACCATTTGTTAAACCTTTCACATCCCGGCCTGAGGTGGATCACTTCCCGGGCCGGCTCCACCACTGTAGCACGATATTGTCCGTTTTGGGCTACCATTCCCTCACGATTTTGTTTTTGGGAACTCACGAGCAACTTCCCAGTGGGTCACCCATCTTGGGAAGGCTCTAACCCTTTTCTCGCTTAACTTCGGAGTTCTTACGGAACCCGAAGCCAGTGAGCTCCCAAAAGGCCTCGTGCTAGGTAGGGATGAGAATATACATTTAAGGATCACTCCTCTGGGCGATGTGGGATGTCACAATCCACCCCCTTAGGGGCCCGACGTCCTCGTCGGCACACACGTGACCAGAGTTAGGCTCTGATACCAATTTTCACATCTTGGCCTGGGACGGATCACTTCCCGGGCCCGCTCCACCACCGTAGCACGATATTGTCCTCTTTGGGCTACCATTCCCTCACGGTTTTGTTTTTGGGAACTCACGAGCAACTTCCCAGTAGGTCACCCATCCTGGGAATGCTCTAGCCCTCTTCTCGCTTAACTTCGGAGTTCCTACAGAACCCGAAGCCAGTGAGCTCCCAAAAGGCCTCGTGCTAGGTAGGGATGGGAATATACATTTAAGGATCACTCCCTTGGGCGATGTGGGATGTCACAAAACTAGTTGTTAGAGTATTTTCAGAAAAATTCCATAAAAACAATTAGACAAAATTTATATTATATTACATCTCAGTTAGAAGATAATAATAAAAATATTCAAAGGTTTCCTAGTAAAAGAGAGATAAAAGAGCTTATTGACCTCATAGATAGTAAGTCTAAGCAAGTAGAGCTTAGATCATTAGAAATAGTTGAGCAATTAAAATTAGAAGTTCAAAATTTTCAATTAGTGCAAAAAGAATTGAGTGAACAAGTAAATAAGTTGGATAATAAAATAGATAAACTATTAGTTTAATGACCGATTCTAGAACTAGCAGAAAATATATCCAAGCTTTGAAAGAAATTAGTAAACGAGATAAAGAACCAGTAGGTTTAATAGATTTTACAACATAAGTAGCTAGTAGTAATATTCCCATTAGGTAAAATAATTTAATTATTCAATCAGTTTTAAGTTTGGCTGAGAAATTAGATTAAGTTGAAGAACAAATAGCAGAAATAAATCAAGTTTTATATAACACATCGTCATCACTTCCACCATCTTTGCTAGATAAATTAGAAAATTTAACTTTAAGTACAAATAATAATATTAGAAGACCTAAGATAAATTTTTTTGATAACAGAAAATAGAACTTTTTGGAAAAAAAGGAAAAGAAGTAGTTAGAGCTGAAGATATTTATCCAAATGAAGAAGAAGCACAAGAATTTATTCGAAGAGGTTTTGAGAGAACGCAGAAAAATAAATATAATTTGTAACAATTAGGTTTGTTTGAAAATAGAAGTAGAATTGTAAGTAGCTAGCATCAGTCAACATGAAGTTAACTGTATTGATAAAGAAGTTACACTTAATTTAATTAGTAAGGAATCAATTATGCATTTGAGAAAATCACATTTCAGTCAATTCACATAGGAATAATATTACTTGGAATAGCAGGATTAACTAGAACACAAGTAGGCACAAAAGCTTTAGTATACATATATGATGATAGATGAGATAATCACCAACAAGCAGCAATAGCAACAACTGAAGTAGATTTAAGTTCAAACTTAATAGGATGTATTCCAAATTATGTTATGACAATAAATGAATTTAATAAATATATTAAAGTGAGCATAAGAAAAAAAAATTATAATATGAAAGAAGAGTATAAAAAAGTATGCATTAGCTTAATGTATATTGGAAAAATGTCTGATAAATATAATCATAAGTTTAATTTAGAATTTCAAAATTTAGGTCAAATATTTGGTAGTAAACATGTAAATATGATGGAAGCAAAACCCGTAGATAATAATTTTTTGGAAGGAACTCAGTGAATATTACCTAATTTACAAGTAACAATAAATAAACAACCAAATAAAGTACAAATATATGAAACTAGTACAAGGTACACAACAATTAGGTTTAGTAACTACAAGAAACTAGAAAATATGGAAGAGGATGAGGGTGAGATCGAAAATGAGAGTATTCATATGTCTTTTGATAATTTAGATATTAATTTAGTTGAGCAAAGTTTTGATAATATTGTAGATAAGCTTATAGAAAATATTGATCATTTAGATGAAGAAGAGTACTTATAAAAATATAAGACATATGATTTAGGACTACATAGAATTTCAAATGAAGAGGTGAAAAAATTAATTTTAGAAATAGGAGTAGAACACATTTTAGGATCAAAAGAATATAATAATTTATTAGAATTGAAAGAAGAATGTAATCCAGCAGAAGAGAGTAGTACATCAGGAGTAGAAAATCCAGGACACTCAAGTAGAACTGGTCAACAAATTTTTAGACCAACAAATGAACAATATAATGAAAAAGCAAGAGTAGATTACATAGACGAAAGTATGATAAAACCACCTAGAAGAAATAACATTCCATAATTGAGAGGGTTAGACCAAATTAATATAGCTGGTAATGTATTAAACTTAGATAATGTAGATCCACAAGATTGGGAGAAAACAATTGAGAGATGGGAAAAATGTTGCATACATGCAGCACTAATGTTAGATTTTAGTAATTCACAAAATATGTTAGATTACTTTGAGCATACTTTAGATGGATTAGTCTTTTATTATTTCCAGTCATGGAAAGTTCAAAATCCAGAACAGCATCAAGCAGCTAAAACGCATTTTAATATTGATGATTTTGTTACCTTGATTAAACAAGAATTTTTAGAACATAATAGGTTAGATGGTAGAAGCGAACAAGAACAAATAAGAGCAATTAGAAATTTAGAACAATTACAAATTTGTGATTTACAATATATAGTTGAGTATAATACAGATTTATTTAAATATTTAGGAAGAACAGGTAGAATTAGTGATATTAATTTATTAGATACTTATATGATAAAAATAAAAGGACCAATAGGAGAAAAAATTTGGAATGAATGCCAAAAGCATCCAAAGAAAAATGATATTGGAATAGGACCTGGAATTCAACATGTATATAATATAATTAGTCAAGAGTGTAGTTAAATAAAAGTTAAGAGACAGATTAGGAAACAATTTTACATGAGTTGTAAAAATATAGACTTACCACAACAGCATAGTTGTCATAAGAAAAATAAGCATAAGAAAATATACAAAAAGAAATATAAGTCATACAAACCATACAAACAGCATAAGAACTTCAGCATAAGACCTTCAAGAACATATAGGAAGAGAAAATCTATTCCAAAACAATTCAAGAAAAGTAGTAGACTTTGGATTAGAAAATATAAAGCACCAAAAAATGAGAGGAGTTGTAAATGTTATTCATGTGGAGAAGTTGGGCATATTAGACCTAAATGTCCAAAATTAGGAAAACAGCCAAGAGAAAAAGTACATTTGATGGAGTTGGTTAAGTTAGAAGAAGATGAAGATATATTTAGTCAATATACAGTTTAGATGATTTAAGTGATAATGAGAGTATTTATACTATATAGAGGATTAACATGATAGATTCAAATTTGAAAAATTCAAGTAGCACAAATAGTGACTTAGAAAACTATATGTGTGCATTCATAGAAGAACAACATGAAGAAGAATATGAATACATTAATTTAGGTTGGCCATAAAATTGTCATAAGTGTAGTAAATTAGTTGCAAATAAATACTATAATACATATTCAATATTGTGTGAAAAGTGTTATAATAATAAGTTATTAGAAATTAATTCAGGAGAATCACAAGAAAATACTAAAATATTAAGGAATATTGTTTATAGTATAGAAAAGCCAAAAATAAGTTCTTTAATTACCATAAATTGTGAAATAGAATTAGCAAAAGAACATAAAATGCAAACAACAACTATGATAGATACAGGGAGTACAAAGAGTGTCATAAGAGAAGAGTTGGTACCAGAAAAATATAGACAAAAATTAGTAAAACCCGTTAGAATAACATAGTTTGATGAGAGACCAGTTTATTTAACACATTGTATTAATAATGAGTCTATTAAAGTAGAAAAACAACATTTTAATTTACCATTAACATTTGTTTCACCAGTAGGATCATATCCATTTATTTTAGGATTAAACTTTTTGAAAAGTTTGCAAGGTTTTATATTTATGAATCCTAGCATAACATTTTTCAAAAGATGCATTACAATAACTGATCAAAGTAATACTGAAGAAGCATACAAAAACATAAATATAGAAGAGCCTAGTGGTCAAGATGGTTATTATTTAGAAAATTCAAAAGAAAATGATGAGCATAATAATATAGAAAAGTTTGATGAAGAAATATTTGAGCATGAATATCCGATTTTAGAAGAAGAAAACCGTATAGAGATATTACAGTTAGATAGACCAAAGAATTTAGAAGAATTGCTACAATTAGCATAACAAACTAGAATTATAGGAGAAGACCCACAGTAAAAACATCTGATATGCCTTGTAGTTTAATCGATACGCAAGAGTTTGAGCAACAAATAAAAGAGTTGTTAAATTTAAAAGTAATTAGACCCTCTAAGTATAGACATAGATCAGCAGCATTTATTGTAAGAAAATATTCAGAACTAAAGAGAGATAAGGTGAGAATAGTTTATAATTACAAGAGATTAAATCACAATACATATGAAGATAGTTATAAGTTACCAAATAAAGATAAGCTTATAAATAAAATTAAAGAGAGTAAATATTTTAGCAAATTTGATTGTAAATCAGGATTTTGGCAAGTACGATTAGTAGAAGAATCAATTGAGTGGACAACCTTTACATGTCCAGAAGGATATTTTGAGTGGCTTGTTATGCCATTTGGACTTAAAAATGCTCCATCGATCTTTCAAAGAAAGATGGATAAAATTTTCAAGAAATATGATAAATTTTGCAGTGTTTATGTAGATGATATTTTAGTACATAGTAAAAATAAAAATGTACATAGAAAGCACTTAGATATTGTTTTACAAGAATTTATCAATAATGGAATTGTGATTAACAAAAATAAAATAGCATTAGAAAAACAAGATATAGAATTTTTAGGAATGTATATTAAGTCAGGTACAATACAATTACAAGATTATATGGCTAATAAAGTCTTAGAATTTCCAGATAAGTTAGAAGACAAAAAATAGTTACAAGCATTTTTAGGATTGTTAAATTATGCAAGAAATTCTATCCCTGATTTAGGAAGAAAAATAGTAGTATTACATAGTAAAACTAGCAAAACAAGACAAAAATATTTTAATAGTGAAGATATTAAATTAGTTCAAAATATAAAGGAAGAAATTACTCAATTTAAGTCATTAACATTACCATTAGATGATAGTTACAAAATTGTTGAAACAGATGTTTCATCACTAGGATGGGCAGGTATACTATACCAGAAAAAACATAAGAAGTCACCAAAGTCCGACGAACAAGTTTGTAGATATTCATTAGGAAAATTTAGTGATGTACAGTCAAGATTACCATTAGCAAATTTGAAATTTTAGGAATAATTAACTCACTTGAGGCATTTTCTTTGTTTTTACATAATGAAGTATTTACGATTAGAACAGATTGTTAAAATATAGTTTCTCATTATAATAAGATACATGCTAATAAACAGGCAGTCCGAAGATGGGTTAATTTTGTTTATTCAAATACAGGAAATGGTTTTAAACCAATTTTTGAACATATAAAAGGTAATGACAATACATTAGTTGATATCTTATCAAGATTAATTTGTTGAACAGGAATGGAATATCGTGGACCATCATCCTCAAATGATACAAGACCACAAGGCAGAAGAACACCTTTTAATAGCATAATGATGCACCATGGACCTTCACCATTCAATGGATTCCAAAATAGCATAAACAGACTAGCATCACCACCAATACCAACTTTCAACTTTAATGGCAATATTGTTGAAAGAATTAGAAATCTAACTCTGAGGTACAGGTCAAGAGTACCAGGACTTTATGATAAGCAACAAATTCTCCTAGATAATTTTTGGAATGTTCAAATCAAACAGCCAAGCATGAGGTTAGGTCATGAAAAATTAATTAGAGCCTTAGAACAAGAGTTTGATAGTTTTAATTTGAGTATCTATCAAAGCTAGCATCATATTCATTCTCTTGAGCACAACCTTCAAGTTATTTCTAGGAACCATGAGTCATTACTTAATAAGTTTACCAAAATGAACCATAAACTCTAATATCTTAGAATGCAGCATAAGACAAGTGAAATTCTAAAAAGATAATTGAAAATAGGTTTAGAAACTGATCAACATAAAAATAAAGAAAAAGAGGTTATTGAACCCATAAAACAAGAGGCTAATGAGCCCATAGAAGAGATTAAGTTTGAGCTCTTAGAAGAAGACATTGAAATGGAGCAGCATCAAAATAATAAGCAGCATCAGTATCTAAGTGAAGAAGAAAAACAAAAAATATATGAAAGTTTTCTTAGGAAATATCTTTAGACTTAATAATAGATGATATCCTATTAGAAGAAATTTCAAAAGCAAAATTAAGAATAATGCCATTAGATATGCAAAATGAGATCCTAAGCAGAGCATCACAGTCCATGAAAGAGTTTCAATTACAATTACAATGTGTTTTATATCAGTCCATCTTTGATCCAAAACCAAGGATGTATATTATTACAAAGATGTACCCGCCATGTCTTTGTAATAGTACAGAGAGTTGTATTTGTAAACCAGATATCAGCATAGCTATGGCCAGGATTAACATGAGAGATTATATATCATGGCATTTTAGTTATGAGCATCAGAAAAAGCATAATGTGGTAGAAGTTACCCCAGTCTTACTATTAAAGTTTGGCTATCTTGATAAAATATTCATCAACCATGTCTCCCAACTAGAATTATTTCCTAAAAAGCTTATAAAAGTAGCAGAAGATTATCTAGAAAAATAGAAAGAAATTTGCATAAATTTTATTAGTAGTCCTCCAGATTGGTATGTACATATGCATAAGGAGAAAGTTAGGCATATAGCTATGATTAATGAAAATTCCTTTAGACTATCCCTTATCTTTCTATATAGGTGGACTCCTTCATACAAAAATATTCTAAAATTTCGAGGGATCCAAATGCTAGTCTTAGATGAGTTTGGAGATTTTAGGTATGATATGATATTAGTAGTAGAAGAAGAAGAAATGTATATTAACAGTAAGACAATGATTAGTCATCAGCCTTATTGGAAGCCTTAAATTTTCAAAGAAGAAATACCAGAAATGTACTACAAGGTGAAAGAAGATAGAGAAAGAGATGCAGAGCTAGTAGAAGATGATGAACCGTACTAGAACAATTTGACAGAAGAAGAGCTACATAACATCGACAATATAATGGAAGAATGAAGAATTGGTAGCAAATTAGCATAAGTTGAATAACATCATGTAAAATAATGTATTTCCAGACAGAAATGTTAACATCATTGTGGACCCCGCTACAATAATAAAATAATGGCATAAGAGTAAATAAAGAAAAGAGGTTGATTCATTATGGACTTTTCATACACAAAATGTCCTTTTGATTAAGAATGAATAGTGTTAGGCCCTTTTTGTTAAAACTCCCTTAAATTAATAGATATACAAGTATTTAACTCCTTTAAATGCCACTCAGTACTACGGTAGTATTCCTCTTCACTAGCACCTAAAAGGTTTTAGGTTCAAATCTCGTAGATGATGAATTCAAACCAAATTAAGTTGTATATTGTGTGCCTTAGCCTAACTCCCCTCAATTTAGTGAAAACATATTGTTGTATTAAAAAAAAAAAATAATAAAAAAAATAAAAACTCCTTAAAATTTTTGCTCTAAGACCATCTTCGATTTTAACCCAAAAATAGTTTTTCTTCTATAAATTTTAGCTTGAGATTATTAAAAATGAATTTAGGATAATTTTTTTTTCTTAAAGTAGCTTTAAAAAAAAAAATATTATGTAGACAATTCTAATTTAATTTTATGAACATTTTAACCTAAAATTATTTAGATTTCGATAAATATTGAAAAATCACTAAACCGACACCATGAAACTCGTGAAACACTATGAAAGAATATGAAAGACATACAAGATTTTTTTTAATTACTTTAGCCTTTGGATGTAAATTGGGACTGTTAGATTTTTTTTTTCTTTTTTTTTACTGTTGGATTTGATCATATTAGATTTTAGTTGTTGAGTTCAATGAATCTATAAATATAAAACTAAAAAAAATACATATATATGGTGAGCCAGCCCCACTAACCATGGAGGAATCTTGGGGTAAATTTGCCCCAAAAATGAGTTTTAGGTTAAAACTCATATTTGCCCCAAGGTTGAAGCAGGTTGGGATAAGTTTAGAACCTAAAATTTGAGTTTTACTCCAAGGGTTAGAGAAGGTCTAAATGAGGTAGTTAGACTTGAAAATTCTATTTTATCAACAAGGAAAAAAAAGGTGTATAGTTAATGTGGATCCTTACGTTATGTTAAGGTGGATAGCCAAACTCCACCATTGTCGCTACCATCACCACAACTACCCCTGACACCGCTGTCATTGCCACCACCACCACTACTAAGTCCATCTTCTTTATTATATACAATTACATCATTTTTACATTAAAATTTACCAAATATTTTTACATTGTTTTTTATACTCACAACACTTTTAAAAATAAAGTTTATCCAACACTCAATTGTTTTATTTGACAGTTGATTATTCTTAAACACAAATAAAACACAAATTTTCTTTTAAGGCACAATAATCCCAAACTGGCCTTAAGCATGACGCATTTCTATAGTTTCAACCATAAGTTAAAGATAAAATCCTTCCATTAGATATGTGATCGTAATAACTCTGACATTGCATGTACAAGATAGCTGAGCTAATCATAGTTCATAACATGTGAGATGTTATTGATTAATGTGGATGCAGATTTTTTCCTTCTTGTTCTTGGACAAAAATGCACCTGAAAAAACAATTAACACCTTAGGTCAAGGCCAAGAGCCTCACACACCCACGATGAATGAGGGGGGCTTTGGCCGAAGAACCTCCGATGCCAGAGTTAGAATTTTGAGGGAAAAGTGTTTAGAGAATTTCGCAAGAGAATTCAACTTAGGTTTTTTGACAAAATGAGGTGGTATTAGGATAATGGGGCCCGGCCACATTTGGTGTTTTTTGGTGTTAATTACAATCAATTAGCTAATTAATAAATTAATTGTGTGATAAATCAATTAATTAGCTAATTAATATAATTTGGAAGAAATAATTTGGGAGTTACCTTGTGAGGAAGATTTGATGAGGATGGATGAAATAGGTTTTCGATAAATGCCCCCATACCTGTTAGGCTACTGGCAGGAAAGGGTAGTAGGTGTAGAGATCTCTTTGCTTTAGGAAACATAGGATTGTTTCCTATTTTAATGTTGGTTCCATCTTTAATTGGAAATTAGATCCTTCTAGGAAAGGGAAATAAATTTCTCTCAAAGCCTATTTAAGTCTACCTTAAGTAGATTATTAAATCAACTTTGGAGAGCAATTTATTTTTCCCTACATGAGAGAGAAAGCTTAGAGGATATTTGTTCCCCCTCCTCTAGCAATCTTCTACATTTTGCAAATGATCATCTTTCGTTCTTGCTTTGTCTTCACGCCGCTTCAAGGTAAGAAAAATTAATTTTTCTTGTCTTAATTATTTTTGGGAGCCTCGAGACTTGAAATTTGGCTCGACAAGGGTCGAGGAGGTGCGAAAAGTTGGTTGGGAAGCCATGGCAAGGTTGTTTCCGTGTGTGGCTTGGCGTGGCTTCGACTCAGGTCTGGGCGTTGGGGCACCGTGATGTTGTGTTAGGGCTAGAGCTCGGGCCACTGGTGATGGGCGAGGGAGGCGTGGGTTTTTTTTTTTTTTTTTTTTTTTTTGTTTGAAGGTTAGGCTTAGGCCCATGCCTGGGAGAGAAGAGCAAGGAGGCCGAGAGGCCTTTTAGGCCAAGGAATCGAACTAGGCCGTGGGGTCTGGCATGGTCACTGGGTTCTTACGATTTGGACCGTGATTTTGGGCCAGTGGTCCTGATGTGCCGGCAGTTGTTGTTGTTGCTTTTTTGTTTTTTTTTTGTTCAAGCAGCCGTTTAACAAATTTTCTTCGCGTCTTTGTAGAATTTCCTCGAGCATGTCTTCCTCGAACCACAAGTATGATGATGGTGTGTCGCCACTATATCGTCAAGGCGGGTCTCTGAGCAAGGTTGGTTACTTCAAGGTTGCTCACTTCAAAATTAGCTCCGATGACTAGTTTAGAGACTTTCTTGAGGAATATAGGCACTCTATTCCGTTGGGAGTGCGGGTGAAGCGTGCCAAGGATGGTAACAACCGTGAGCTATCAATGGGACCCGAAGAGCCATCAAGTTTCACCCCTACTATTTTGTGTTGGGGTTTACTTTTCCTCTGCCGCGTTTCTTCCAAGAAGTGCTTTACTCCATGAAATGTGCCCCCGTTCAATGCTCTCCAAATGTGGTCCGTGTGATGGTAGAATTCCTTAATCCAAGCCAATTCTTTGACTTAGATCTAACCGTCAACAAATTTTGGTACTTCTTTGACATAGGCCACATAGAGGAAGTTGGGTAGCTGCGGTTTCACCATAGGCTCTTCGATCATTTGAGCAAGAGAGATCATGACTAGGCCAAGGAGACTTTGGAGACAAGTGGAGAATGGGAGTCTGATTCTTCCCCCGAGCTGCGTGTTCTAACAATCTTCATATCTGGTAAGTAGGTTACTCAATCTCTTTGCTACTTTGTATTTGTGCTAAGCTGCTCTCTAATTTTCTAATTATCTCCCGCTGCTTTTGTAGATTTAGAGTTTGGCTCAACTCCTAAGACTTCTCCGAACATGAAAAAAGTGCATGTTGCTCTGGGTATCCCTTCCGAGTACCGTGAGTGGAGTTAGCTGCTTAGTCCTCTTTGTAGGAAGAAAGGTGGGCTACCCCCAAGAGAGGAGATAAAACGGATCAAGGTATAGGTATTAGCTTATCCGATCGTCATGGTGGAGCCCGCTGTAAATGAAAATGGGAAAAAGAGACCTTCGCCGGCTGCCCCAAAACTTGTGATTAACTTAACTTCTCCCAAAGGTGAGAAAGATAAGGCTGCTAGATAATGTCCGTCTAGGGCTAAGTCTAGTTCACCTTTGGAGAGGCTTGCTACTATGAAGAGTGACAAGGAGCCTTTGCCTGCTAAAGTGGCGCCAAAACCCATTCCCTCTACTGCTGAGACCAATTCATCTACTGAGAAGAAGGAGACTACTCGTGCAGGCAGTTATGAGAAATCCACCAAGTTTGTTTCCGGGAAAGTAGCTGAGATTTGTGCGCTTTTGAGACCAAATATGCTCGAGGACATGGATGTGTGTCCCAAGTTTGTTAATGGCGTTAAAGGGGTTGTTAGCCCGAATTCCTTTACAAGCTGGGTTATGTAAACCATTTTTTTGGGCGGGCGTCTGACTTTGAGTTTTCTGGTAAAGACTTCGAGACCTTTTCCCTTTCTCTGGAAAACTTGCTTGCCTTTACTTTCGAGGCTTCCATTGGTGAAGTAGTCGGAGAAGTTGATGCCCAGGCTGGAGCGGCCAGGGATGAAGTGCCGGATGGTGCCGTTGTTGAAGGTATAGCGACCGAGTAGTCATGGATCATCCAAGCTGTTGAAGTGTAGTCTTCTAGGTAGTCTTTAGGATTTTCTTTGTTTTCCTTGTTGGTTTTTGCTTGAACTCCTTTGATCTTTGCTAGTTGTTTATCAATTTTGCTAGAAAATTTAATAAACTTGATTCCTTTGCTTTTTCCATCTTCGCTTCTTTTGTTCATGCCCTAACTTTTGGCTTTATAGACCAGTGGCAAGCATGCTACTTTTCTATAAGCAGACATGTTCGCGTAGCCTATGTAGTCGTAGGTGTTGGTGCAGAACTTTACAAATTTGTTAGTCATAGGGTCGGCAGCTAAACACCTTACTTACAGAAGAAGATGAGTCCACATGACCACTCGTCTGTTAACTTTGGCTTTCTCCAATTTCGTAGGTTGCGTAGCAAGTATCACAACACTTTAGGACTTGATGTAGATCATTCCATGCTTTAACAGAAATGAAGTTCATCGACTGCGTAGCATGTCGACAATGAACGGAGCTTTATATGTGCGCTCTAACTTGTTTAACCTTTCATAGAAACGCACCGTTGTATAAGTTTAGCACGGCTTATAGCTCGAAGGGCAAGTCGCAAAAAGTCTTCTGGAAACCATAGGTTACCTTAGTACACTCGGTAGCAGCTTTAAGGTTCCAAGGTAGCCATCCATAGGGTGTATTACGTAATGTGCCCTTTCCGTCTCTAAGGCCTGGTTTCTCGCAGATTAGGCCAAGAGACCCAAAATCCTTCAATTAGCTAAGCCTTGAAAAAGACCATTATGACTACTTCTAGGAATCCTGGAGCAAGCCATCATGCATCTAGTTATACTAGCGCAGCCGACTCATCCGTGTTTGGATATTCAGAATGTAGAGTTTATCCACCCGCTTTGGAAAACAGACTCATGTGGGTGTCGGGGAATTTGTTTACACTTTCACACTAGAGAGCATGGTTGGTCCCTCGGGGGGTGCAATTCCTGTGTTGAGCCTCTAAGAAGGGCGCGGTCTTCTTTTAAAGTGCAGGAGTGGTCAATTGTTGTAGACATGTAGTTGAGCCAAGTTGTACATTAGTTCTAAATTCCTCATTGAAAAATGAGTGAAATGAACGAAAACTTAGTTGTAAAGTAGAGACTGCATAACAACAGCATAATCCTCGCTTCGCAAAGTGGTGCCCGTTGAGCTGCTCAAGTTCTTCAGGCTTTGATGTAGCAGGAGGTCACACATGGTACTCCCTCAAATTGTAGGCGTTTCACGGCTTTTCGATCTTTTTGTCTTTATGTTAGCGATGACATTCTCGACCCTGATATTCCTGAAACACCAGGGTAGGTACGTGTTGGCCGACACCCGAAGGTGACGAAGCCATATTAGAATGCATGAGAACAAGAAATAAATAAGACTTATAAATTTAAATATAGGAACGTGTTTAAAGCATACAATCTAACTAGAACACTAAAAGGAAGAATATAAAATTAAATGAATAAAAGGGTGGGTCCTACTCTAAGAAGACTCAAAGATGTTGACGGGGAAGTACCTTGATGTCGGAATCGTACGCCTTGATTCTAAATCCTGAAGGGGCGCAAAACAAGCATGAGTGGACCAAGTTGATATATATATATATATATATATATATATATATATATATATAATACTAAAACAGTTATCAACATACTAATCCCCAAAGTCTTATGAAAACATCAATAACATAATATGTAATAGGTCTTCCGAAAACCTTAGCATTCCATAAAACCTTTCCTGAAACATATCTCATATATAGTGTGATAAATAGTGGTATCCAATAATAATATCACACGACCCAATGCCAGCTCCATGTCTCTACGCTTGTAGCTAGAGATTACTTCTCTTGGCCCAATGCCAGCTCCATGTCTCTCGGCCCGAATCCAGAGATCATTTCTCCTGGCCCGCAGCCAATAACCATAATCCTCACCCCTGCGGTATAGTGACCACTAGATAAGCACAAAACCATTGAACATAAACTTTCCAAACATAGGTTTATATATCTCAAAAACATCTTCATAGTATAAAGTCCTCAATCATCTATACTATAAAGAAGTGTGCAAAAGCATGTTCATAAGCAGTATAAAGTCATTCATCATCTATACTACAAAGAACATGAGTTTGATAAAATATGGTAATTCAAAATATTCTCAGTTAGCATAATATCTCATAAAAATGTTTCATAAAATGTAATCATTAAATCATGCTTTTCATGTATGCATTTCTACTATTAAAACATGCATTTTAGAAGGGGTCCACTCACATATACTCCGTCGTCGAAGAGCCATGCAAACTAGCAAAGATGAAAACGCTACAATAAATGCCCCAAAGCACATAAAGGGTCTAATTAATAAACCTATACCCAAATGATTGAATTTGGGAAAATGGATGTCAAAAACGGGTCCAGGACGTCCAACTTAGCCTACCAGGGGTCCCCAAACGAAACCCGAAAAAGTCAACAAAAGTCAACTTTGACAAGTCAAAGTCAAAGTCAACGGTTATACCGTTCAACAGTCAACAGGTCACGAGTCCAGGTTGGACTGGGTTGGGCTTGAGACTACCGGGCCAGAGGCCCAAATTGGATGGCCTAAGGGCCTGTCTATCTCTAGGTTGGGTTTGATTTACACGGGCCCAAAAGCCCAACTTCCACACAGCCCAAACGCTTATTTGAAAGGGTTTTAGCTTGAATGCAAAGGCCAGAAAACCTAATCCCACATGACCCTAAGGCTTAGGTTTGAAAGGGTTACAGGGTTTTCAAATGGGCTGGGCTTGAAGTCTAGTCAGATTATTTTTGGGTTTTTAAAAGAAAACAAAATAAATAAAAATAAAAAGGGTTTAGGTTGGGTTTAAAGCTCATGGGCCGAAGCCTTTGGCCTTGGGCTAAGGGTTTAGCAAGCCAAATGCCCTAAGTTTATTGACCTAAAGGCCTTGGCTACCTGTTCTCATTGGGGAAGGAAGTCGGAGCCTCCGAAGCTCCGGTCAACGTCACTGCTCATACCTAGGACTCGATCTAGGTACCAAAATGAAATAGAGATGAGAGGGAAAGATTTGTTGCCTCCTAATCATCGTGGAATGGCCGGAGGTGGCCGGTTCCTCGCTCGAAACCCATTGGGTTTGCCGGAGTCTAGGGTTGGGTGTCCCGTTTCTTCATAGAGACGAGGGAAAGCAAGAGTGCTACCACGGTGGACATGTGAGTGAATCAGGGTGGGGGATAGAGTTTGAGAGAGAGAGAGGGTGAGTGTACAAGAGAGAGTGATAGAGACTTGAGAGAGTGAATGCTCGGGGAGAAGAGAAAGGAGAAAGGAAATGGGTAGAGATCTGGCATGTGGCAAGCGGGGGAGAGGAGAACCGGGGACAGAAAATCAGGGGTGGGCCCCCTTGGGCACACCATTTAAGGTCCAAAACAAACCCTTTTCAAACACATTTTTAAAACCAAAGTGAAATTACGTAACTAACCTTCCGTTTCGTAAAACCCGTAAAATAAATTGAGACGGGTTGTCACAATCTACCCCTGTTAAATAAAATTTCACCCGGAAATTTAAAATAACTTGCTACACTAAAAAACTCAAAAATAAGACAAGAAAATATATATGTATAGAAGAAATCAATTCAGAGCGATTGTACAAAAAAGAAAATACCACACCGTCGCAATCGAGTTGCAATGATTCCATCTTTCGTACCTCCAGGCTCATACTTTCTTTCCCCATTAGTGTAAAAGTAGAAAACATACTTTATAGGGATATAAAGTCGAAAATGTATAATAAAGTAGGGTCAAAACTAAGTACGCCAAATACGATAGCGTCACAATAGATATGTACTAACATATAGGTGGAAAACTCGCCCTGAACTTAAAACTGAAAACGGAAATACTTCCCCCAAAACATTTGACAAAGCATTTGCAACTATGACATCATGTTACTCATGCTAAGAATTAAACTTAACGCGATCGTGACAAGCGACCTTTACTACTTTCAAGTATAAGTTAGTAACGATTATGTGAAACCTCCTTAAACTTTAGCCTCATATTTATGCATGCTAATTAAGTGTCGACCCTCAATCAACAAACACAAATAAGTTAATCATCAAATAGTTAAGCCAATTGCATTCACGAATCAAGAGTTCATAACCGGAATTCATCAATTCATATCACATAAATAATCATGGTATTGAAATCACCCCTAGCCAAAAAGGGTTTAGTTCCTCATACAAAACAAAGAGAATTGAATTTAAACATTGAAATCAAAGAAACACATAAACATTCCAACAACTCAAACTTGAATTGTATGAACGTTTAGGCACTCTTCTCTTCCTCGTTGTTGTAGCACAAGGTCTAAGGATAGTTGGTTTGGGGGAATGGAAGTGTGGAATGGAGTGAGGAGTGATGGAAATGGAAAGATGGTTTTTGGATTCTAAGGGAGACTCACGGCTAAGAGAGAAAGGGATGTGTTTGTGGTGTGTTGTGTATGAAATGAGATGTCCATGAATGAATGAATGCAAGGGTATTTATAGGAGTAGTGGAGGGAACATATGGCTATGTCATTTGTAGGTGAAGTAGGTGGATGTTGTAGGTGAAGTAGGTGGATGTTGTAGGTGAAGTGGATGTTGTAGGTGAAGTAGGTGGATGTTGTAGGTGAAGTAGGTGGATGATATGTTAAGTGATAAGTGATAAGTGATATGATATGTGGTTATGATATGATAAGTGGTTAAGTGGTGATGATAAGTGATAAGTGATTAAGTGATATGATATGTGGTGATGATAAGTGATAAGTGCATGTGGGTTAACTAATGAAGGAAATGCATGTGCAATGACAATGTGTTAGAATGGATGTGTGTTATGCATGGCATGATTGGGATTAGGAAAGGTTTAAATGTCCTAAAACTAAAGAGAACAAGGTTCCAACACTTTGGCTCCAATTAGGTCTTCAATTTCGTCCAACACTTTGGCTTCAAGCATAAGCTATCCGTCCTTAGCCCAAAAGTGCTCCAAAAGTCTCCAAAATGCATCTTTTTGCTCCTTTAGCCCTTTGGACCTACAAACACACGAAAATAGCTTAAAGTACTAAAATAACTAAAGAAACATAACGTAAATGCACGAGAACAAGCCATTTAAGTCGCATGAATATGCTCCTATCAAATACCCCCACACTTATCTTTTGCTAGTCCTCGAGCAAAACAGAAAGAAAAACAAAACAAAACCAAACGAAATAAAACAAGTAAAACACAACCTAAACCTTCCAACAACCGTCTTAGGGATTTCCAAAGCACATGACAAGTTAAAAATCATCATTCCCACAGATTTTTGCCATCATTACACTTAAGTACATTCTTAATCATAGTCACCACATACTAGTTCACAATTAAGCATTTAAAACACATTTCGAATGTAGTAACATGCCTTAGAGAAATTGCTCAAATCCTTACAAGATATGTACTCGTTTTTCACACAGATTTTCTGACTACACACCCTACACTAGTTATATGTGAGAAGATTGATGTAAACATGTAGACGAACACTCACATATGTTATAACAAGGAAAGCATTTTCTGGATTTACGATAATGACATGAATATGATCTCATGAATGGAATGCTACTACTTAGAATGAGAACCAGTGATTCCATAAGCTCATATCAATTTCAAACTCCACATTATTGAACACATAACGATCAAGATAGAAGTCAAAGGGGTGTAACGGGGCTAAAGGTATTTGGCTAACAAAGAAGGTATATGGAAAACAAAGGTTCTTAAAGAAATAGCGAGCAAAGCATTTGAATTAACGTAGAATTCACTTTTGAATGAAAACTCAACTTTTGAACAACAAGGGGGAACAAGCTCTTTTTTTTTTTTTTTCTTTCTTTCTTTTCTCTTCTTTTCTGTTTTTCTTTTTCATATGTTTTTCACAATTTTTTTTTTTTCTTTTCTTTTGACTCTCAAAACATACAAACTTAAGAACAAACTTTTACTCCCCCACACTCATTTTCTTGCAAAATGTACTCAAAAGGAATTCATTTAAGTCATGCTCACTATCTTTTAAGAACAAGGGTACGGATGGTCCTAATCTAGGCTAGGTAAGGGGTGATATGGTTAGCAAAGAAAATAGGTTAAACGAGGCTCAACGGTGTTAAGACTTACAATATATACGAAATATGGGAAGTAAGGCTATTTGGCTATGGTGGCAACTACACAACTTCATCTTGATATATGATATGCAACTCAATATCATGCTTTGAATGAAACGGATATAAGTTCTAGCATTTAGTTCTATCATGATACAATTGCATTCTAAGTAGCAACCAAGCAAGGAATAATGAGATCATTCAACAACTTTAGAAAACAAAGAATCACAGAAAATAACTCTCCAAAGAAGGTAATGGCTCGAGTCTCACAGGGTTGTAGCGTTTGTTTGAGTTCCTTCCTTCAAGCATGTTACAAAAACGAATTTTTCTTTTATGATTGCATGTGAAGTCATACATTATAACCATAACTAAGCATAAACCAAGAGTAAATCAAACTTTTCTCTATGTTTATAACTCTTTTTAACAGTCATGCAATTACAAACCAAATCCTTATCATTGTGTTGGAAGGTACCCTAAGACACAAACTCACAAAAACGACTCAAAACACTCTTTTTAGGCTTTTCAAAACAATTTTTCAAATTTTTATGTGCTTTTCGGAGTTATAAAAACAAAACATACTAAAACACTCTAAAACAACTTAAAAACACCTTAAAACAGCAAGGAACAACATTTGAAGTTATGGGTGATAAAATCCCACGAATTTGCATTAACAACATTAGTTACCCCCCCACACTTAAATCAAACATTGTCCTCAATGTTTTAAGCATAGATTCACACAAAACATAAATAAACACACAAACAACAACTAAACATACTAAACATGGCAGAATGTAATTAACAAAGAGAAGAGTTTAGGGACGCAAATCTGGTTATGGAGTGTAAATTCCCTCTTCTCTTTGTTGATTGCATTGAGGCTTGATCTTGATGATTCCACAGGCTTACTCTCGAACTGGTTTCCGCCCATCATTGATTTTCCTTTGTGCTACTTCTTGAACTGGGCAGCAGGATGGTTCTTTTGGTCTCCCCCGAAGGTCTGAGCTTACCCTTTTGGTCTGTTTCTTTGTTCAATCTTTCCAATTCGTATTGAAAAGGGTTGGAGGATAACTCAGCCTATGTTTGTCTCCACATGCTTCAATGTATCATTTTCACTTGCCTTACTCGCTCTCATTTGCAGAAGTGGTCCCTTCTCCGGAAATGTATCAACCGTTGAAGATGACTACTCGAGAGCAACGCTAGGTAAGCAATCAGGAATAGATTCCAGGCAGTTGGCTCCAGATCGGAAGATTGACTCCAAGTGCCGGCTGATTGCTTCTTTTACTTTGCCATGCGAGTAAGAACAAGGACAAAGAAAAAGACAGGGAAAGAGCATGATATGAGATACTTTTGCTTTTGACCTTGATGATATGAGATACCTTTGCTTTGAAGAAGCGGTGAATGAATCAGCACATGCTTCAATCCGCCGTTTCCTCCTGGGTCATATGTACTCCAGGCATCTGGTATCATCTTTGGGGAAGAAGAAAGAATTGAGTATTTTGAAAGGCTTTGCTGGGAGTGCGCCCTCAGAGGTGAGGGAGAGTTGGGCATTTTCTTCAGGTTTGCCCTGCCATAAAAGACGAAGGTCGACATATATAGAGATAATATCAAGTGGTGGTACTTTTTACCCTTGTCGACAAACGTTTTGATCCCGCAATTCCGGCTTTTTGAAATAGTGGCGCCTCTTCGATCTTTGAATACGCCTCTTCGATTTCTGAGCAGGCGCCCCTTCGATTTCTGAACGACGCCCCTTCTCTTTCTGAACGACACGTGGTAGTGCAGATGCGGCTCCTTTTGACAAAGCTGCACGCGTTTTCTGAAAAGCAGAGAAAGCGTCGCCGAACTTTGCGCTTGTCGGCTAAAGACGTGTAGTTGCGATGATGGCCTCCACGTGTTTTCAGCTTTGTCAGAAATCTTTTGACAAAGTTGAACGCGTTTTCTGAAAAGCCAAGGGAGCGTCGCCTAACTTACGCCGGAAAATCCGGCTCTTTGAATCGGTGGACGCGTCGCCTTGGCATTTTATAGAGCTATCGATCACCGCCAACATACACACTCTGAAGATTTCCCATTCCTGAAACTCGACTCCGGCCCTTTGTGAAATTTTTAACTCCATCCACCCCTTCTCTTTGAACACTTTTGAAAAAAATGGCAAACTCATCGAACCTTAGCTTAGATTTGAGTCTCAGCAGCGATCCGGTTGCGCCCCGTCAAGGTAATGTATGGCGCCCTTCTTTTTTATCTTCTAACGGTCCTCTTTCAGGTGAAGACTCTGTGATGCAGGACGCCACAACAGCTACAATAGTAGCTAAAAACCTCCTCACTCCAAAAGATAGTAGGCTGCTGTCAGGACGGTCCGATGAGTTGGCCGTTCAAGAGTCCCTCGCACTTAGTGTTCAGTGTGCGAGCTCTGTGTCCAACATGGGCCTACGCCTGCTTGCTCGGTCCCGCCAAGTGGAATCGTTGATGGCAGAGGTGGAAAGTCTTAAGCAAGAAATCAAACAGCTTAAGTACGAGAATAGAAGTTTGCATGTGCTTGCAAATAACTATTCGGCGGGCATGAAGAGGAAGCTTGATGAGCTGCAAGAATCTGAGGGTCGAATTCACAGTGACCGTCAAAGGCTTGCGTCTTATCTCCAGAGGCACCTTTTTCCTGGGTCATCCAGCGCTTGGCCAAGTATTGAGGCCTGGAATGCTCTAGCTCCGATGCCTTCCGCTTCGATGCCTCCCGCTTCTATGCCTCCCGCTTCTGCGCCTTCCGCTTCTGCGCCTCGTAGTGGGACTTCACGCAAACAACCTTTGTGAAGCTCCACCTTTCTCCATGTTTAGTATCTTTCTTTTTTTCTTTTTCTCTTTTTTTTTATTTTTATTTTTATTTTTATTTTATTTTTTTATTTTTTATTTTTATTAACATAAATAAAATCAAACGGCATGGAATTGGTCCTTGAATGGAAGGTGATACTTGAAGTGAACCGGCATTGGTTTGAATTCTAGTGTAGGTGCCTGATTAAAAAAAAATAGCAAGTTAGTATAAAATCTAATGGAATTTGGAAAAAAATACTTACTTGTTTTGTCCGACAAGAACTCAATGACAAATACCACTCCTTTGAAAGTTTCAGGGATATTGGACTTGGCCAGATTGCAAGTGATGGTTATTACTTGTCCAATGTCATCAAATTTAACTTTTTTGGATTTTGTGGTTTCAAGAACGTCCTCTTTGATGGATTCATGACATTCCCTACTTGTCACCTTTGGAAGGGCTTCCAAGATGTCTTTTTCACCTTCTTCTTCCTTGGAAGTCATGAATCTGCAAGGAATAGGGTTAAAAATAATGAAATTTGGAACAACCATACCTGTATTAGATGGCATAGGAGCAATAGGAGCCTCCGGTAAAGGTGTTTCCACCCTTTCCGTGGGTTGGGTGTATTCCTCTTCCTTGTGATTTGATTTTGATGGTTGAGGGTCCGTTCCAACCTCCTTGTCACTGCTCAACATGATTTCCTTGGCAGTTTCAAATTCTCCCTTCTGATTTGCAATGGTTGAACTAGGGAGTTCGCCTTGGTCGCAAAATTGTCCTTCGAACTCCGCTATCTGCCCAATTTGCTTTTCCAGAGTAGTAAGTAATTGAAAAATCGTATCATTATCATTTGAATTACCTACATTACTTTGGGCAGGTTGTGGTGGCTGCATAGGCGTTGAATAGAACTCCTCATACGGCTGCCAATATCCTTCTTGTTGAGCCTCATTGTCTTGATTTTGTAAGCCCTGCACCAAACAAATTAATTCATCAAGCATTTGGTTATAATTTATTGACGAACTTAAATTTGGTTGGGCATATTGAATATGAGGTTGTGGTGGCTGCCAATATCCTCCTTGTTGAGCATTTTGAGGTTCCCACCACATAGAGTTTGAATGATCACTCCAATCCGAATTGTAAGTATTGGAAAACACGTTATTCCTTGATTGAAGATTAAATATATCAACTCTTTGCATTTGGGACCTTTCCATGAGTTGTGACAAAAGAGAAGCATTATTAAGTGCCATCTTGTTCTTAACAAACAAAACACAAATAAAAAAAAAATAAAAAAATAAAAACTAAATCTAAAAGACAATACAGAAACAAACAATCCAAGGGATTAGCAAATTTTCTAATCCCCGGCAACGGCGCCAAAATTTGATGCGAGAATTACTTGACACTCAAATTAAACCCTCGTTTGACAATTGTAGTAGAATGGATAAGTGAGGGATCGTTCTAGACCGGGGATTAGGAGGGCTTGCTAAAACCTTCTAAATTGACTTAAAAACATAAAAACACAATATAAAACACTATTTAATGCTCGAAGAAAGCAAAACTAAAAATAAGAAAGATTAAGACTAAGACTTCAACGAAATAGGGGGGAATTGGATTTGGACGAATTTAAACTAAAATGAATACTTGGAAACAAAACAAATTGTAAATATGGATTTGACGGAAATGAATGGATGGGAAGCTAGCTAAGGGTTCTTTCTCTACACATGATATTTATGCATATGAATCAATTTCCAGTTATTCCTTCATTGAATTATGAACGACAATGCCCCAAATTAACCGTGACATCACTAGTTAACCCTCAGATTTTCCTTATATTATTGGATTGGATGGCATCATTCGACAACCCAAAACATTCTCAAAAGTTCCCTACATGTCATCATAATAGAGATACAATCGAAGATCATTAAGAATAATGAAAACCATAAGCATTGACAAAGCATTTGCAACTATGACATCATGTTACTCATGCTAAGAATTAAACTTAACGCGATCGTGACAAGCGACCTTTACTACTTTCAAGTATAAGTTAGTAACGATTATGTGAAACCTCCTTAAACTTTAGCCTCATATTTATGCATGCTAATTAAGTGTCGACCCTCAATCAACAAACACAAATAAGTTAATCATCAAATAGTTAAGCCAATTGCATTCACGAATCAAGAGTTCATAACCGGAATTCATCAATTCATATCACATAAATAATCATGGTATTGAAATCACCCCTAGCCAAAAAGGGTTTAGTTCCTCATACAAAACAAAGAGAATTGAATTTAAACATTGAAATCAAAGAAACACATAAACATTCCAACAACTCAAACTTGAATTGTATGAACGTTTAGGCACTCTTCTCTTCCTCGTTGTTGTAGCACAAGGTCTAAGGATAGTTGGTTTGGGGGAATGGAAGTGTGGAATGGAGTGAGGAGTGATGGAAATGGAAAGATGGTTTTTGGATTCTAAGGGAGACTCACGGCTAAGAGAGAAAGGGATGTGTTTGTGGTGTGTTGTGTATGAAATGAGATGTCCATGAATGAATGAATGCAAGGGTATTTATAGGAGTAGTGGAGGGAACATATGGCTATGTCATTTGTAGGTGAAGTAGGTGGATGTTGTAGGTGAAGTAGGTGGATGTTGTAGGTGAAGTGGATGTTGTAGGTGAAGTAGGTGGATGTTGTAGGTGAAGTAGGTGGATGATATGTTAAGTGATAAGTGATAAGTGATATGATATGTGGTTATGATATGATAAGTGGTTAAGTGGTGATGATAAGTGATAAGTGATTAAGTGATATGATATGTGGTGATGATAAGTGATAAGTGCATGTGGGTTAACTAATGAAGGAAATGCATGTGCAATGACAATGTGTTAGAATGGATGTGTGTTATGCATGGCATGATTGGGATTAGGAAAGGTTTAAATGTCCTAAAACTAAAGAGAACAAGGTTCCAACACTTTGGCTCCAATTAGGTCTTCAATTTCGTCCAACACTTTGGCTTCAAGCATAAGCTATCCGTCCTTAGCCCAAAAGTGCTCCAAAAGTCTCCAAAATGCATCTTTTTGCTCCTTTAGCCCTTTGGACCTACAAACACACGAAAATAGCTTAAAGTACTAAAATAACTAAAGAAACATAACGTAAATGCACGAGAACAAGCCATTTAAGTCGCATGAATATGCTCCTATCAGATATCAACCACACATTTGTTGTTTCAATAAGCAAGCAGTAATTTCCCAAAAGTGTACAATTTTCTTGTATTGTGAATTTGATCCTCTGAATACAAGTTGGAAAAACTCTTATGTCAACCAGTGTTGCCAGTAGAAACTCTTGTACCATGTTGCGAAAAGTATCATGCCCAAACCAAGCAAAATAAAAACTGTCGTTGTTAGAACTCCATCTAGTACCAAGCACCCTATCCTTCTTGGTTCTTCCAAATGTGACCAACTACTCCAGTGTTTTGCCAACAAAGAACCCATTAGAAAACTGTACCTTGGGATTCAAGAGAAGTGGCTACCATGTTAATAGCAGACCCAAAAGCTCGAACCAGGCAAGCAGAAAACAAGAAGTCACATTTCCAACAAGCAGTATCCCAAGAGGGTTATTGTAGTGCTTAAACCACCTCTCCATTTTTTCTTTGTTGTAGATTTCTAGTCAAACAAGGTCAATATTGGTGGAAAGAAGAAGGACTCGCAAATGATCTACCTATAAACCCCATGAGAGCATACACCATTTGAGAGAAGTGTAAATTCTAAATGTGCTAAAGCCACAAAACGAGTGAACACAACGCGTCCTCCAAAGTCTAGATAGTTCGCTTAGACTATCTAAACGTTTAGGAATGAAATGTGGTACCCATGGGCTTTAAGAAAAACTTCACAAAAATTAGAAGTGGAATGCACAACACGAAGAGGTACAAAAATGACGGCTTGCCCCAAAACCAAAAAGGTGGAACACACAGCCAGGTGAGCTGATTTAATGAAAATTTCCCTCGAATTTAGCGAACGGCTATTCTGAGAAGGCTAAAAGAACACTCTAGGATTTGAGGGTCAAAACAATTCCATTAAATCTGGAGTGCAAGATATCTGGTTTGAGCAAGAAATTCATACCATCTGGTTTGAGCGAGAAATTCACACCCTCAATGTGTTGTTCCGGTATGATCCAGTTTACATTAAGAAACAAACAAGCGAAGGAAGGTGAAAATGCAGAAATAGAGGTCACTGTTTATGATTATTTTGTTAATCATCGCAATACACAACTGTGTTACTCTACTGATTTACCGTGCCTTATAGTTGGGAAGCCAAAACGTCCTACCGATATCCCCCTATAGCTTTGTGTATGTCTTTCTACTGAGGTGTTCAATAACTATGCTTACACAATCAGAGTGGTACATGATGGTGCAGGCGTAGACATTTATATACTCTAGCCAAAACAACATTCGAAGAGTTTGACTTACAACTGATAATTGAGGTTTAGTGAACTTGACCTCATGGTCGGAGTAAGTAAAAAGGTGATTGATAGAATAATCACTAAGAATTGTTCTGAAGATCCACACAAATTTTCCCAGTAGGAACGAGTCCAAGAGCATTGATCCGACCCCACCAATTACCACTTACTAAATGTCGTCACAACTAGCGCTTACTCATTTTCTCCAACACGCATTTCGAATGTTTCAGTAATTATCCCTAAGATATGACTTTGCCCACCATTCCTGGGGAATGCATGTCACAGAGTAATATCACCATTTTAGATTTCCAGTTGGTCTTAACCAACTCATACCACTAATATTTTTCTATTTCCCAACACTTCTATGTAGATCCGACTCCACCCGCAATTCCTAGGGAACGCCAGCTATAGAGTATCGATCCCATGTTAAAAGTCGTTTGACAATCCATTTCGTCAACGATGAGGTACAATCCTAAAGCAAGTTTTCTTTTTTCTTCAATACAATGTGACTATTCATGCAATATGAAGGTTGCACAACCGTGCCGAGAGACAACAAATCCAAAAGTCGTGACATCCAAATGATGTCATGACCGACACACTACTACAGTGACAGAAGATCCTCAGTATGCTCTGAATAAACCACGCTTTCATACCAAGCTGACATGCCCAACTCCGATATTCCCCGAACACCAGGGTAGGTACGTGTCGGCTGACACCCGAATGTGACGAAGCGATGTTAGAATGCATGAGAATAAGAAATAAATAAGACTTATAAATTTATGCAAATTAGGAACATGTTCAGAGCATACAATCTAACTAGAACAATAAAAGGAAGAATATAAAATTGAATGACTAAGAGGATAGGTCCTACTCTGGAAGACTCGAAGATACCGATGCGGAAGTACCTTGACGTTGAGATTGTACACCTAGATTTTAAATCCTGAGGGGGTGCAAAACAAACATGAGTGGACCAAGTTGATATATATGTATATATAATACTAAAACAGTTATCAACATACTAACCCCCAAAGTCTTATGAAAACATCAATAGGATATATGTAATAGGTTTTCCGAAAACCTTAGCATTCCATAAAACCTTTCCTAAAACATATCTCATATATAGTGTGATAAATAGTGGTATCTAATAATAATATCTCCCGACCCAATGCCAGCTCCATGTCTCTGCACTCGTAGCTAGATATTATTTCTCTCAGCCCAATGCCAGCTTCATGTCTCTCGGCCCGAAGCCAGAGATTATTTCTCCCAGCCCGCAGCCAATAACCATAATCCTCGCCTGTGGCGATATAGTGACCACTAGCTAAGCACAAAACCATTGAACATAAACTTTCCAAGCATAGGTATATATATCTCAAAAACATCTTCATAGTATAAAGTCCTCCATCATCTATACTATAAAGAAGTGTGCAAAAGCATGTTCATAAGTAGTACAATGTCATCCATCATCTATACTACAAAGAACATGAGTTTGATAAAATATGGTAACTCAAAATATTCTCAGTAAGCATAATATCTCATAAAAACATTTCATAAAACGTAATCATTAAATCATGCCTTTCATGTATGCATTTCTATTATTAAAACATGCAATTTAGAAGGGGTCCACTCACATACAATCTGTCATCGAAGAGACACGCAAACTAGCAAAGATGGAAACGCCACAATAAATGCCCCTAAGCACATAAAGGGTCCAATTAATAAAACTCTACTCAAACGATTGAATTTGAGAAAACAGATGTTAAAAACAAGTCCAGGACGTCGAAATTAGCCTAGGATGGGTCCTGAAAGAAACCTGAAAAAGTCAACAAAAAGTCAACTTTGATCGATCAAAGTCAAAGTTAACGATCAAAGTCGACCAAGTCAACAGTTAACAAGTCCGGGTCGGTCAACGAGTCACAGGTCCAGGTTGGGCCAGGTTGGGCTTGAGACTACCGAGTTGAAGACCCAGATTGGATGGGCTAAGGGCCTGTCTCTTTCTGGGTTGGTTTCAGTTTACACTGGCCTAGAAGCTCAACTTTCACACGACCTGAAGGCCTGTTTCAAAGGGTTTGGGGCTGCAAAAGGTTTAGGCTCGGATGCAAAGGCCCGAAGACATAATCCCACACAACCCTAAAGTCTGAGTCCAAAAAGGTTAAAGGGTTTTCAAATGGGCTGGGCTTGAAGCCTGGCCCAATTGTTTTTGGGCTTTTAAAAGAAAACAAAATAAATAAAAATAAAAAGGGTTTGGGTTGGGTTTAAAGCTCACGGGCCAAAGCCCTTTGGTCTTGGCCAAAGGGTTTAGCGGGCCAAAGGCCCTAGGTTCCTCAGCCCAAAGGCTTTAGCTACCTGTTCTCACTGAAGAAGGAAGCTGGAGCCTCCCGAGCTCCGATCGACATCGCTGTTCACACCTAGAACTCGATCTAAGTACCAAAATGAAATAGAGATGAGATGGAAAGATTTGTTACCTCCTAATCGTCGTGGAATGGTCGGAGGTGGCCGGTTCCTCACTTAAAACCCACTAGGCTCACCAGAGTCTGGGTTTGAATGCCTTCTAGGTGTCCTATTTCTTCATAGAGACTAGGGAGAGGGAGAATGCTACCACGGTGGATGTATGAATGAATCGGGGTGAGGGAGAGAGTTTAAGAGAGAGAGAGATAGTAAGTGTGTGAGAGAGGGTGATAGAGAGCTGAGAGAGTGAGTGCTTGGGGAGAAAAGAAATGAGAAAGGAAATGAGTAGGGGTTTGTCACATAGCAGACGGGGGAAAGGAGAACTGGGGACATAAAATCAGGGGTGGGCCCCCTTGAGCACACCATTTAAGGTCTAAAACAAACCATTTTCAAACATATTTTTAAAACCAAAGTGAAATTACGAAACTAACCTTCCATTCCATAAAAGCAGTAAAATAAATCCAGACGGGTTGTCACAGGCGAGGGTCTAATTTCCTTTGCCACCTAGTTTGCTAATCTTGTACGAACTTTCTCAAATGAGAACCATCTTTTTGGAGCCTTCTCTTCGGGCAGTGATGAAGACTTTTCTTAGGACTAGATCTCCAGGTTGAAATTATGAAATCTTGGCCCTTTTGTTGTAGCTGGAGAAGAGTTGCTGCTAATAGGCTATAATACGGGTGATGGTATGCTCGCGATTTTCCTCTACCATATCTAAGCTTGTGGCCATCTCCTTACTGTTCTAGTCAATACTTAGCAGTAGAATGCTGATACTTAGCAAGATGACATTGGGATGAATGATTTCTTCCGAACTAAATGCTAAAGAGAAATGAGTCTCACCAGTTGCTCGTTTTTTGGTGATACGATATGCCCATAGAAATCCAGGGAGCACGTCTGGCCATTTTCCCTTTTTGTCCGTGAGGGATTTCTTAAGGTAGTTGAGAATCGTCTTGTTGGATGCTTCGGCATGCCTGTTGCCTTGAGGATACCTCGGTGCGGACATGTGCTGCTTGATGCCATACTTTTGGAAGAACTTCGCCAAATCTTTGCCTACAAATTGCGGGCCGTTATCAATGACGATGGTTTGAGGGATGCCAAATCGGCAAATGATATTCCTCCATATGAAACACTCTATGCCCATCTGAGTAGTGGTTGTCATGGGCTCTGCTTTTACCTATTTAGCGAAGTAATCGGTTGCCACGATCGTCATGCCTCTGCCTCTAATAGTCGACGGCGTCAGCCCTACCAAGTCAATTGGCCACTGCATGAATAGGCAAGGACTCATCTGCGGGTGTAGTTTGCCAGCAGGCAGTGCTGGTACCGGTCGCATTTTTGCTCTAACTCCTTAACGTCTTGATGCATGGTAGGCCAGTAGTAGCCTGCATTAAGAGCCTTCTACGCTAAGGACCGGCCTTTGGAGTGATTTCCACAAACACATTTGTGGATTGAGCTTAGAACCTTTAGGTCATCAGGATACGTTAGGTAGCGGAGATGTGGTCCGGTGTAGGATATTCGGTTGAGAATGCCATTCCACATGTAGTAGCGTGCTGCCTTTATTTGGAGCTTTCTAGAGTCCAACCTTTCCGTAAGGAGTGTGCCATTGACCAAGTAGTCTATAATAGAACTTTGCTAGTTAGGAGTTATACTAACCTCTGACACTTCGATTGTTGGCTCCGCCTCTATGCTTGGCTTATCTAAATACTCCACCGGGATAGAACGTTTGGGTTGGTAGTTGAGGGTAAGCCTAGGCCGGCTAGTGCATCTGCATAGGCGTTGTTTGCCCGCGGAACTTGAGTGAGACTGGAAGCTTGAAATGCCTTAAGTTGCTTGCGTACCTTCTCTAGGTATTATGCCATCCTCAGATGTTTTGCTGTGTACTCCCCAGTAGTTTGGCTGGTGATTACCTGGGAATCGGAATGAATTACAAGCTTTTTCACCGCCAAATCTTTTACCATTTGGAGGCCTTCTAGTAGGGCCTCGTACTCTGCTTCGTTGTTGGATGCTTTGATGCCTAGAGTGATCGCCTGCTCGAGCATTGAACCGTCTGGGGTAACAAGGACCATACATATTCCCGAACCTTTGTAGTTGGATGCACCGGTGACATACAAATGCCAGAACTCTCCACTGGGGAGAGTAGGCGCGGCTAAGGTGTGCTCATCTGCTTTCGGGGCATCGTTGGGCCGCTCTGTTGTGTCACCTAGATTTGGCGTAAATTCCACTATGAAGTCCACCAAGGCTTGGGCCTTTATCGCCGTGCAGGGTCAGAAAACCAAACCATATTGGCCAAGTTCCAATGCCCATTTCATCACTCATTGAGAAGCGTCCAGACCATGTAGGATTGATCGTACAGGATATTTAGTCATGACGATGATTGTATAAGCTTGAAAGTATGGTTTGAGCTTCCGAGCCGCAACAACTAGCGCCAAAATTAACTTTTTGATCTTCGGGTATCTTGTTTCCACATCGAGAAAAGCTTAAGAAGTGTAGAATACCAGCAGTTGGGCCCCCAACTCTTCTTGTATGAGGACAGAGCTCACTGCTACTTCGGAGATTGCTAAGTAGATGTATAAGTCCTCTACTGCTTCTACCTTGGATAGTAAGAGTGGTGATGTAAGATACTTCTTCAAGTATTGGAAAGATTTTTTGCACTCATCATCCCATTTGTCTCGTTATGCTCTCTTGATGGCCTTGAAAAAGGGTTTGCATCGATCGGTAGATCGTGAGAGAAAGCGGTTGAGGGCGGCTGCTTGTCCGGTCAAGCTTTAGATCTCCTTCAAGGTGGTTAGAGATTTCATTTCTAGGATCACTCGGATTTTCTTGGGATGTGCTTCGATTCCTCGTTGGGTTACTAGGTACCTTAAGAATCTGCTTAAAGACACTCCAAATGTGCATTTAGAGGGATTGAGCTTTATCTTGTACTTTCTAAGGATGTTGAAAGTTTTTGTCAGGTTACCAATGTGGTCTAACTGTTACTTGCCCTTCACCAGGATGTCGTCGACGTAAACTTCGATGGACACTCCAATTTGTTTCTTGAACATCATGTTTACTAACCTTTGGTAAGTGGCTCCTGCGTTTTTGAGACCAAAGGGCATGACCTTATAGTAGTAGGTGCCTTATTCGATCACGAACGCGGTTTTCTCCTTGTCAGGCTCGTACATGGCTATTTAATTGTAGCCGAAGTAGGCGTCCAAGAAATTGAGCAGCTGGTTCCAAGAAGTTGAATCTACTAATAGATTGATTCGAGGAAGTGGATAAAGATCATTTGGGCATGCTTTGTTGAGGTCAGTGTAGTCTACGCAAATCCTCCATTTGCCATTCTCTTTCTTCTTTACTAGCACGACGTTGGCAAGCCGTGCTGAATGTGCTACCTCTTCTATGAATCTGCCTTTGTTGGGGTAGAGGAGCTCTCGGCTACCCTCGGTCTAACCTACTGCTCTAGGCTACTTTTCTACGTACTTGGTTCATCTATGTTGTGGCTGTGATGCATGTAGTTCGTTCTTAGTAGGCGAGGGAATCCCTTGCAGGCTGCCCGTTAAACTTGAGCTGGATTGATTGACTACTTCTCTCAGTTCGTCGTGCTGCTTGCTCCGATGAGAGGTTGAGGATGCTTCTTGTGGACCTAGCCGAGAATGAACACATCGCCTAGAAGGTTATCCATGTTGATCATCGTAGTGTGGTCTCAACTGTGAGTGTATGCTCGTCTGTGGGCCTATTCAACAATGCACGCTCATTTGTGCACTAAGACGAGAATATATGCTATCTTGGGGGCCCAATCAGGAATGTACACTTCCCGAACACTCGATTCATGGATGGTAAAGTGGCTGCTTGCCAGGACACTACAGGAGAAGTTCCTCATCTGTCCTTGTCCTACTTTAGGACACCTCACCTGGGGCACGTTGAATCTCGGTACGCTGCAAGAGCTGATTCACCAAGGTCGTCTGTTGTGCGAGGGTGCTCATCAACTCTATGACTTGTCGAGACAAGTGTTGTTCTCCATTTGGGTTAAAGAAGCTTGGAAGGAACACATCTCCTTGAGCAATGGAAGTGTGGTAGACTCCAGGCACAAGATTTGAGTTAGGAAATGTCAAACCCGTGAAGAAATATGGTGAAAATGCCCTCGATTCAAGTGCAGGCCTGGAAATCTGAAGCCGGGACGATTGAACCGACCTTAGACTGCTGGGAACTGCTTGGAAAACCACGGGAATGGGTTGGGCCGTGAGAGCAGGTTAGGCCATAGGAGTAGGCTGCTTGGCATGTGGTGCACGTGGGTGCGAGGCTAAGGCTAAGCTTGGCAATGCGTAAAGTGTTGGGCTCGCGTTGGGTTTGGGCAGCTTAGGCCAACTTGGCTTGGGCTTGGATGGCTCGGGCCGACTCGACTAGGGCTTGGGCCCTTGAAGCTTGAAGTGGCATGGCTTGGGTTGTGACCTTGGCGCCGTGGTTTTTGTCGTGGGTGGCCACCGTGGTGGTTACTACAGTGGTGCCCCATCGGGGTGGTGCCGCTCCACTCATCATTGTGTTGAGCCTTGTAGATCGTCGCGGTCCTAATTCTTGAATATTGGAATTTCCATTCGTTGAGGTTTCCATATCTCTTGCCATTGTACTTCTCTTTTATGTTTTATCAAAGAATTTTTAGAAATAAAAATTCCAAGAATAAGAACGTACGAAAAATCTACAAATGAACAAGAAAGTGAAAGACCTTGAATGCAAGAGTCTTCTACGAGTGTGTGACTCAAGCTCTCAATGAAAGCACCAATTTGTGGATGCAAATTTCTTCCTTCTTCTTCTTGGACGAAAATGCACCTGCAAAAACAATTAACACCTTAGGTCAAGGCCAAGAGCCTCACGCGCCCATGATGAATGGGAGGGGGGCTTTGGCCAAAAAACCTCCAATGCCAAAGTTAGAATTTTGAGGGAAAAGTGTTTGGAGAATTACACTATGTTTGGATGAGGGAAATAAACTTGGAATTTGGATAAAAGTCAAAATTTGTAAATTGACATGCATGAATTCTATTGTTTGGATTCATAAACATAGAAATTTAGAATTTCCGCGTGAAAAAAAACTTGAAATTTGGGATCTCCAATTCCCAAGTTTAAATTCCATGTACATAGGTGTCATTTCCCAATTTTTATGATTGAGAGCTTAAAAATAAAAATTTCCGTATTCAATTCCATTGTTCTTTTAGGCTAACCAAACATGAAAATTCACAAATTCTAGAAAATAAAATCCCGTCAATTCAATTTCCGTCATTTTAAAATTCCTTGGTAATCTTAAATTTCTTCATCCAAACATAGTGTTAGAGAATTTTGCAAGAGGATTCAACTTAGGTTTTTGGAGAAATTGAGGTGGTATTTATAGGGGTGTGGCCGGCCCTATTAGGAGAATGGGGATCGGCCAAATTTGGTGTTTTTTGGTGTTAATTACAATCAATTAGCTAATTAATAAATTAATTGAGTGATAAATCAATTAATTAGCTAATTAAAATAATTTGGAAGAAATAATTTGGGAGTTACCTTGTGAGGAAGATTCGATGAGGATGGATGAAATATGTTTTGAATAAATACCTATTTTGATCTTGATTGAGCCATGATTGTCTGCTACTTGCACGTAGAAGCTTCGGTATACCTTAAGGGTAATTTTATGTTTTTTAACCCTAGAACCTACATGTCGCCTCTATATTTTTCTCAATTATTTTTTGCTCCACAATTACAATCACACATAGAAATAGTTGGGTTGGTCAACAATCTAGACACATGTGAATGCACCGAGAATTTTTTTATATGTAACAAGTATTCAATGGGTATTACAGACGTCATTGTATAGGTGGTAATAATAATATATTTTTTGTGTTTCTTCATTTGTAACATGTGAAGTATCCGCTTAAATTTCGATGACTTTAATAAATATCTCCAAACCAAAACTGCATGGTTCTAACAGCAGCTCGCAGCCTGATTTAAACGCACTTGGCCTGAATTTACTTTTAACGCGCGGGTAGTAACTTATTACCAAATTCCCACAACCAAAGATTGATTCGTTGGGAGGAAAATAACAAGAAAATGATCTTTGATGTTTACACGTCCAAGAAAAGTGAAATGGATGACTCAATCATATGTAGTCTTTTGACGTGCCAAATTAATTTGTCACACTTTGTGGTTTATTATATTTGGTTTAGAGCTCACAAGACTTTTATAAGATTAATTTGAGTTGATGCATAAAAAAAGAAACTAAAATAATGATATCAGTTAGAGTTTGACACCAACCATACAATTAATTGCGTGGAATGAGTTCGCGTGCTTGGAATCGTAAGCCAAAAGAGGAGGAGTGCACTCAACGGAGAGTGGGGTTGGAAACTAGGAATCAATCTCTAAAACGACTTTTTGCAATCCAATAATTCCCATTTTAATTCAAAGCCAGAAATTTAAGAGCATCTCCTAACAATGTTATAATTTTTATATTTTAACTAGTGAACAATATAGTCATTTAGTACTTCAGTCTGGTAATATTTTTCTTTATATGTAAATTAGAGATCTTAGGTTCAAACTTTGTGGATGAAGAATTCAAAATCAAATTAAGTTGTCCATTGTGTGACTTAACCGATCTCCCCCTTCATCTCAGTCTGGTAATATTCATATTCACATGTAAGTGAGCACTAGTACAAAAAATACTTTGGGTGACGTAGGTCCTTCGTCGCGCAAAGTCAAAAAAACGTCGCGCAAAAATTTGCGTGACGAACCTTCGTCGCGCGACAAGCGTCGCGCCATGCCTGTGAAAGAAGGTTTTGCGTGACGAAGAAGTTATATGCGTCACGCAAAGTGTCTTTGCGTGACGTAGTAACATGCGTCACGCAAAGTGGGTTGGCGTGACGTAGGATGCGTCACGCAAAGTGTGTTGGCGTGACGTAGGATGCGTCACGCAAAGTGGGTTGGCGTCACTCAAAGACAGTTTGCGTGACACATACCTACGTCACGCAAACCCACTTTGCGTGACCTATGGAACCTTTTCGTCGCGCAAACTTTTTATGTTTTAATTTTTTTTTAATTTTTTTGACAAAAATATTTTGTATTTATTAATATTTTTGATTTAATTTTTAATAAATATTGTAATTATTCTAAACAATAAACAATAAACCAAGAAAAAGTTTAATTATAAACCATATGAAAATGTGCATACAAGATGTCTAAACAAAAAAAGAAATAACTACAACAAGTAGTCTTCTAGGTTTGAAAACTACTGGGTATCGGGTAGGTGAGGTGGCTGGGAGGTCGAAGGTGGAGTAAGATCAGGTGTTGGCAGCTGGATTTGGAGACCGGACACCGCTAAGGCCTGTACAATCATACTCATCTGGGCCCTCATCTGCTCGTTCTCAGCTCTCATCTGCTCGTTCTCAGCCTTTATATGCTCGCTCTGGGCCCTCATCTGCTCGCTCTGGGCCTTTATCTGCTCGTCCTGGGCTGCAAGCTGACCTTTTAGGGTTGTCACTTCCTCCTTCAGGGTGTTGACCTCTCCTGTAGGAGACACACTATAGTTTCTGCCCACCACAGAGCTTAATCTCTGTCCACACACTATCCATACCCCTTACTGAATCAAAACCCCTAAATCGAACTGATCACAAATATAAACAGAATTTGTTTTTGACAACCGTAAAGTAGTTTAACTAGAACGCAAAGTAGTATAACTAGAACAAAAGATTAGCTAAAAATAGCAAGAATCAACTTGTTTTGAGAGGTGTAGAAGTTTATCAAGCTTTCTGTCATAAAGATAAAGTCAACTTTGAAACCCGTCAAGATTACAGGTTATAATCATACAATATATTCCTTTTTCTCGAAAGGATTTTTGCGAATACGATACACTACATGATTTATTTAGTGAGTTTGTATTGTTGTATTCAATAATTAACTTATCTAACTTTAGGCAACCAAAAGAACCTGACTAAACGAATTGTGCATAATTCTTCTCCATATATATATATATATATATAATATGCAAAGAATATCGAAAACACACCTGCATAACTGACAGTAAGAGCACAGAAGATAGCCATTTGAACATTTGAACATATCAGAATAACCGCAGCTACTGCAAACATAAATTCAAATCAATGTTAACAAAGCAACTCTAGACGCTATTTTATAAAAACTATGAATAGCTTGCATCGGAGTTGATATGATTGATGAATTATGGAAGCGAGAAAGAGGGGGGGAGGGAACTACACAGCTAGAGGATGATAAATACAAGAAATGTTCGGGAGAAAGCAAATGAGAGTAAAAATTACTAAACAAAAACTGCCGGCCACCCAAAAAGTAAGAGATAGTGCAAAATTTGGAGCTCCTAGAATACATGATGTGATAATCTCTCAAGGTAGACAATCCTTGAGCAAAATACTAGGTTAAAAAGGCCAAGAGGGCCCTGGATGGAAACCTACCCTCCCCATTCAGGGTACAGCTTCTCTGATTGTACCTTTCAGACTTCAGACCTCAGAAAAGATCTCTGAACACAAGAAAACAAAAACTAAAGTGGCCATAGTGCTATCCTTGTATGTACAAAGCCTAGGTTAAGTACAGAACAGAGAAGTTAGAACACATCGTCGTAACTCACAGAGAGGAACGTCTGAGCCCATGGAAAATCCAAAAAAAAATTAAAAAAAAAAAAAAAAACCATAGCATTGGAGACTCTATCACACTTTTAAGGTTCCTAGGAGTCTAGTATGGTAGAGCAAACATGCGGACATGAATATTAAAAAATATATATATATAAACTGCTAAGATTATCTCCACTTAGGAGCTCCTGCTTAGCAGTTTATGCAGTTTATAGATCATTAGAACTCCACAGAGTCTTCGTCCATACCAGAGTATGAACCGCTTTATATACTCTTTAATTTTTATTGTAAACCAATATCAAGCTAAATGCAAAACATTTACCCCATTTAAGAGTTCCCCAAATTAAAGGATACCTTGATAATTTTATACTTGCTCACATGTACACCATTCTAAGTGCAACAAACAACATAACACCACAAATGTTAAATGGAGTTTTCGCCATTTTGCATTGTCTACGTTACTATGTATATTATACACGCATAGCAAGATCTAAAGAAGGGTGAAAAATGAATTAAATTGGAAAACTCAAGAAGTTCGTGGCATTTTCGACTAGTAACAAGCTCAATCCTTACTTATGTAGAAGAGAATGCTAAGTAAACAGAACAAATGCACAAGAGAATACTGCTACTGCCCAAACACAGGGTCAACAACTCACCACATTGAGCAAAACGAATTAAGCACTGCCGAACTATTGGGTATTGGTCCAGTCCCCACCTTTCACTACAGAACTTAAAAACATCCCACAGTGCCAAACAAGATATCAATCCAACAAGAGCCAGTGGCATCTGATATCTGTAATCAAATAAAATATACACAAAAATATCAGATAGGATGAGGGGAAAAACACTGACAGTTATTAAACCACAACCTGCCAAAGAGGAAAAGCTAAAATGTACAGACAAAGGAAAGAGTAATACATTACTTATTTTATTTAACAGGACCCCCAACAGGATCAGACTCATCATACAGGACACAATTAAGGCTATCTTGCCCACGCCCTTTCACCCTCTAGCATTAAGATGAATTATGAAAAGGAGCACAGCTGTAGCTTTACCTTTCATCTCCCCTTCACTGGCAAAGTGAAGATTGAATGAGATTACATTCCCTCCACCAAAAGACCAAGGAGGAGGATGTTCATATGGGAGTAAATGCGTTGCTTGGCAACACCTACTTAACAGTCTAAACCACTCAAATCATTCCAAGTGGTGCTAGTTTCTTGAATTTTATAAACAAAACCCAACCTTTCAACATAGCCAAGACCAAAACTACATACACAGTAAAGTTACTTGGGCCAAGGAAAAACAACTAACGATTTGAAATTTGACTATTAGATTATTATAGGTCCACACAACAAAGAAGCTTGCAATTCAGATTTCTCAGCAGATTTAGAATTGCAAATATCGCCTATTAGAAGACAAAGCGCATCATAAGACAATAGGTGTCAACATTTTCAATTTGCTTCCATTTACTGAAGTTCTTGGAACAAATTAAATAGAGAGCCAGCTTTTAAAATTCTAACTAGAACCTAAAAAGAAAAATGCATTGATATGAAACCAGGACAGGAAAACAACAAATCGAGTACTTACGTTAGCTTCCTCAAAATTCTTTTTTTATTGTCTTTTTGGTTTCCATTCTATCACTTCTTTTTCTCCAACACAAACCAAAACCCAATTCTCAAAACTCACTAGCAATCATGAACCAACGAGAAAGAGAAAGGACCGTTCCTCCTTTTAACCAATCAATTCTCAAAACACCCCCTTACCATTTACAATCTTAAAACAAAGAGGGTAGTAACAAAGACAAAAAAACACAGAACCCATGTAATCTAGAGCTCAATTATTCTCCAAAGTCTTGCTTTTTTTATCATCCAATTCCCAGAAATTCCACAACCACCTTGAATACAAACAGAACCCAATTCTCTAAACTCACCCAAGGATCAAAATACATACATATACTGATTTACATATACACACAGAGAGAGAGAGAGAGAGTGCATACAAAGAGCAAACTGGATTACTGCTCTTACTCTGTTAGACATATCCACACTTATCAATTTACACATAAATTTCAATTCTGAATCATTGGGGTTTCCAAAAAATTCCACAGAAATGCAAAAGTAGACAAATAAACTGAAACAAAATTATGTGCACTGGGGAATCAAGACTCACCCAAAATTGCTATCCAATGCCCTACAATTGAGAACACGTTTACAAAGCCTTTCAAAGGCTCATATTCAACTTTCATATGCAAAGACTCTAAGCTCCAATTGTTATTTCTCAACTCCAGTTACTTCAGCTGCATAACAGAAAGAAAAAAAAAACCCATCGCAAATAACAAAAACCCATCGCAAATCACAAAAACCCATCGCAAATCACAAACCCATCAACTGCAATTTCACCCTAATCCCTAAATAACAAAAACCCATCGCAAATCACAAACCCTTACCTTGATTTTGGGACTTGATTCCCGTCGGCTTCGATATTCGTGTGGCTACCCGTCGTTTAGGACGAGAAGGAAGAGAGAAGTCTATGGGAAAGAGAGAGGGAAGACAAGTCTGGGTTAAAGATTTGGGGATCAAGGATGCGAAGAGGAGAGATGAGCAAGAGGGAAGAGATAGAGGAGACGCAGGACTTGAGCGAGAGGAAAAGAGGAAAGTCTTTTCCTGCAATTTGATTTGCAATTTGAGCGAGAGGAAAGTCTGCAATTTAAGCAAGAGGAAGAGGAAAAGAGGTCTGCAATTTGAGGAAAAGAGCTCTACGGAAAGAAAAACCGAGAGGAAAAGAGGATAGGATATATGGTTGCAAAACTTGGAAAAATTAAAAAAAAGCGCCAATTTTTCGCTACCGCCAAAATTATCAACTTGCGTGACGTAGGTATACAATTCGACGTCACGCAAAGTGGTTTTGCGCGACGATTAAAGCGTCGCGCAAAGTTTTTTTTTTTTTTTTTAAGTATTAAAAAAATTACCAAAAATGTGACTTTACTCCTTTCAAGTTCAATTTTTATTTCACATAAACCCCACAATAATATATTATTCTAAAAAAAACCCATAATAATTTTTTTTACATATATATCATTCAATTTCTTAAGTGTTATAAGCACAAAATAAATAAATTAAAATCTACTTAGTAAATACATATACCATTGCACTTGATGGGAAACACATTGTACGAAACTAGTTTCAACGATCCAACCGTCAAACTTGTTTGTATATGCTTCGAGATCGCATACACCAAAAATAGGAAAAAAAAAACATTTAGAGATCAAGTAACGCGACAAAACTTTTCGACGGTTATAAATGAAAAATAACGATTTAACGGTAGTTTTAACTCTGATTTTGATGATTTTTTACAGCTACACTCCTTGACCCTATATGAATACAATGAACTAATTCGATCGTCAATTTAAAGTATTTACACAAGTGGATACCACAAAATCTTATGTTATACTTAATGAAAGTATTAATAAACTCTAAGTGTTAGTAAATCTACCATTTTGATGGGAAACACATTGTACGAAACTAGTTTCAATGATCCAACCGTCAAACTTGTTTGTATATGCTTCGAGATCGCATACGCCAAAAATAGGAAAAAAAAAACATTTAGAGATCAAGTAACGCGACAAAACTTTTCGACGGTTATAAATGAAAAATAACGATTTGACGGTAGTTTTAACTCCGATTTTGATGATTTTTTACAGCTACACTCCTTGACCCTATATGAATACAATGAACTAATTCGATCGTCAATTTAAAGTATTTACACAAGTGGATACCACAAAATCTTATGTTATACTTAATGAAAGTATTAATAAACTCTAAGTGTTAGTAAATCTACCATTTTGATGGGAAACACATTGTACGAAACTAGTTTCAACGATCCAACCGTCAAACTTGTTTGTATATGCTTCGAGATCGCATACGCCAAAAATAGGAAAAAAAAAACATTTAGAGATCAAGTAACGCGACAAAACTTTTCGACGGTTATAAATGAAAAATAACGATTTAACGGTAGTTTTAACTCCGATTTTGATGATTTTTTACAACTACACTCCTTGACCCTATATGAATACAATGAACTAATTCGATCGTCAATTTAAAGTATTCACACAAGTGGATACCACAAAATCTTATGTTATACTTAATGAAAGTATTAATAAACTCTAAGTGTTAGTAAATTTACCATTTTGATGGGAAACACATTGTACGAAACTAGTTTCAACGATCCAACCGTCAAACTTGTTTGTATATGCTTCGAGATCGCATACGCCAAAAATAGGAAAAAAAAACATTTAGAGATCAAGTAACGCGACAAAAACTTTTCGACGGTTATAAATGAAAAATAACAATTTAACGGTAGTTTTAACTCCGATTTTGATGATTTTTTACAGCTACACTCCTTGGCCCTATATGAATACAATGAACTAATTTGATCGTCAATTTAAAGTATTCACACAAGTGGATACCACAAAATCTTATGTTATACTTAATGAAAGTATTAATAAACTCTAAGTGTTAGTAAATCTACCATTTTGATGGACGTTTAGGTACGGATATTTCAGTACACTAATTTAGTGAAATATATTATGATATGGATGTTTAGGTACACTAGTTAGAGGAAGTTAAATAAAATTAATGAATTAAAATGTGTATAATAATAAATTTAAAATTTAATGCAATGACATTAAATAAGATATCTATAAAATAAAAATATAATATGAGTTTGAATTCAGTACACATTAAGAGACTAAAATCAATATACAATCTGACACCATATTTTTATTAAATTTTAATCGTCTTAAAAGATTAAAGTTCAAAAATACAATTCTCGACTTGCCAATCTATTTGTTTACTAACACATGGAATTGAAAAAATTTAGCTTGCTAGTTACTAACACGTGGATCAGGAATTTTAACCAATTCGAAGGCTCGTTGTTTGCATATTCATTTGTTCTTTTCATTTTCATTCCCAGATTCTAAATTTCTCTTGTTTCAAATAAGTAAACGTTGCAAAATATTATTCTTAAAGGTGCGAACGAGATAAACCATCCATAGATGTAGGTTTTAAAGTGTAAATAAGGTGTTGAAGGAATATTGAATGAGGTTGCATGAAAGCATGGCGAAAACATTGTCAAGATCCAAGAAAAAAGTCGCTGACTTTGCGTGACGTATGTGGCGTCGCGCAAAACAGCTTTGCGCGACGCACGTGCACTTACGTCGCGCAAAGCTGTTTTGCGTGACGCACGTGCACTTACGTCGCGCAAAGCTGTTTTGTGCGACGCCACATACGTCGCGCAAAGATGTTTTGCGCGACCTAAGTGCACGTGCGTTGCGCAAAGCTGTTTTGCGCGACTCACGTAGCCCTGCGTCACGCAAAGTCAACAGAAAAAGCGGTAAAACTTACTTGCTTTAGCGCCAAAATTTTGCGGGACGCACAAAACGTCGCGCAAATGGTACTTACGTCGCGCAAAACAGTATTGCGCGACGCCAATCTTCGTCGCGCAAAGTGCAGTCGCGCAAAGACCATTTGCGCGACGTTTTGTGCTTAACGTCACGCAAACATACTTTGCGCGACGCATTTAGCTGCGTCGCGCAAGTTTTCGTCGCGCAAACATGTTTTTGTACTAGTGGAGATATCCTCTTTCTATAAAATATATTGTTATACTCAAAAACTAGTGAACAATATTAAGTATTATTTAATAATCCAACCTCTTTAGTATTTTATTCAAATATTTTAACAGATCCACTTGATTCTCTCCCCCCTCTCCGTGCGTCCATATATTTCAATTTTCTCAGACTCTCTCCCAGAAGAGCCCCGCACCCATCCAGGTCTAGAAGCTTCACTGATAAAAATTAAATCCACCAGAAAAGAACAGATCAGGACTTGCCCTCGTTCTCAAACGATCTGGTTTCTTTCTCAAACCATCTCCCTCTTTGACGTGGGAAAAAAATTATGTTATTTTATATGGAATAAAATTATAACTAGGAACCCGGCACTTAAGGAAGAAAAATGATTAGAGAATCGACAATTTAAGGGTTAAAAGATTGTTGTTGCCTATCCCGAAAGAGAATGTTTTCGACTTTTACAGACTGTTTTGATTAACGTACGTAATTTTCGGTTGACATGTCAGTTTTTTGGTCTATAATATTTAGGTTTGAACGACGAGATATACAAAGCTTGTTGGAATTTGAGATAATTATGTTGTTTACCATGTTTAATTTTTATTTTAATATTTCAGAATGTTTTTGTATTTTGTTATATTTTTAATTTCTTTCCTATTTGGATTCCTAGGGTTTCTAGGGCTAACTTACATTTTAAGCAGGTCATCTTAATCATTCATATTATAATCAATACAACTTTAAAGTTTTTTCTATATTCTGGTAGATTTCAAATTGTTGATAGACATCAGCTTATTTGCTAGTGGATTCTAGCATGGGGATTTCGTTTGATTTCCCTTGCCATATATTCCACTGCGTCACACACATGATCTCTCTCTTCCTCTTTCTTTCTTTGTTGAAGAATTTTTTATCCTCGTCGCATCTACCTGTTCATGCCTGAAAAGCAATTGACGTGGCAACACGTTATTGGTTATTCGTGGCAACCCATTGTCGAGTCATCGATAACAAGGGTAAGTGAGAACATCCGTTAATCGAGCATATGACCTAACAATGGATTAAGAAGGTTCATTATTGATTAGGATGAGTTCAAGGAATACCTTAGGTTTTAAGGACAAGATTATAAAGAAGTTCCAAATTTGAGATATGTACCCTACAAATCTTAAGTCCTAAATTATGTTCCTAGCCATAGGATGGTTGAGTGGACTATCGAATATCTGCGAAGGTTGTTTTGTGTCATATTTAGTAGCAAGTCTTAGACTAAGCATTTAGTGACATGGAATAGACATAAAGATGCTCATTTATAAGATCGAGTTCACTAAACATTGACCAACCATAGAAGTGTATGAAAAGAAGATTACCTACTTCTCAATCGTACCATACTTTTGAGTTATGGATGCAACTAATTCTCAAACCTGAGGCATCGCTAATTATCTCATGCTAGTGAATCTGATCTTTGGCCTCACCTCAAAGCTCTCAAACGATAATGGAGCCCTATAGTGTGAGGGTCAAGATCATGTGCATTAATATGGAGATACAAGAATGCACAATAACAAATCTGTCACCTTATAGCTAATCATGAAGGAGGATATTCTTGGAGCCCCTTGACAATCTATCTCTAGAAGTCTTTGGCCAAAGTGATGTATAAGAGATACATTTGGATGATCATTTTATTTGTAGAGTTTGGCATTAATAATTCCATGCTCTAAATATATGATTGGATATACTAGACAGAAGAACTGAATTGCATTGTAACCATAACTAAGGTTCAAAATATGTGTTGTATAAATTCAAACATATTCTGACTAACCTAGGTAGCCGAAAGCCATTACTAGATGTTACCATTCCATTTGGGGATATTCCTATAAGGTTAAATTATAATGGTTTCTAATTATGAAAATTAGATTAATTTGATTAATCAAATTATCCACAGCCAGCTTTAGTTGAAACATACAAGGTTGCACATAATATAATGATATCGAAGAATTAAATTGGTGAAGACTAAATTTAATATAATTTGTTATATTCAATGTTTAATTTTATGTTTAATTAATTGGTTTGGGTCTTCGATTTATTGTTGGTTATTTAAACTAAAATAAATAAGGAAGCCCAGTCCGAAAGGAAAATACTGAGTTAACTAAATAAATAAAATATGACTAAACCGGGCTAAAGGCAGACGACAATAAGGAGGTACGGCAAACCAGAGGTAGGGTTTCCTAGTGCTTCTGGTACACATGTGGTGGTGGAGGATTAAATTGTAATCATACTAGCTTATGGAACTGTTCTATATATAAGCTTAGGGATCTTTACACCTTCAATTCATATATTGCGAAATAGAAAATTAGAGAGAAGGTAATTAAGTTTTGTCAATTTAGAGAAATTGAAAAACAAAACACCACACCACTAGAGGAGAAGGTTGCAGCTTATCGTCGTCTTCCTACTTTACCAACTAGAGATTCATTCGTGTAGATACTAGCAGAGGGCTAACACTTAGGAGCCTCAACTGAATTGAATTCTTTAGCATATGAAATCTTAAGTATGGAATTCTAAACTTAATCTAAGTTTTAAGCATGTGTTCTTAAATTTTTTTTTTTTTTTATTTTTAAAAGAACACAAACATGTCGATTAACTAGGATCACATGATTAATTTAATATGATTACACGGATTACAACATTCAAGTTAATTTATCACATATTATTCATGTTCATCAGGCCCAAAGGGATAGAGGAAGACTTAGGAAGACTTGAAAATAGACTTTAGGAAAAGACAAGTACTTGGAGCTAATGGAAGACTTGGCGCAAAATCAAGCGTAGTGGCATTCTAGGATTCACACATTTGACCTCACTTAGTGGGATAAGGCTTTGTTATTATTATTGTTGTCGTTGTTGTTGTTGTTGTTGTACGTCACCTACCACGCTTCCACATATGTGTCCTAAAATAGGGCACAACCTAACACTGCCAATCTACAACCTTCAAATTCAAATCTCATCACTCCGCCACGTTGGTCCACTACGTTGCACTTAGATCTCGTTGCTTCACCGTCAAATCTTGTTACTTCGCCTTAAGATCTTGTTGCTCCATTGTATGGTCGAGAACTGAATTCATAGATTGAAGCATAGTGTACAACGACATAGGAATATTAATGTTTAGCTAGCCAATTAATTTCTCTCTCCTCCTCCCTAAATGTATAGCGAGTTACTATTTCAAGAACTAAACAGCTAACCAAATAGCTAATATGTCTGAAGCTCATTTTTTTGTGTTTTGCTGCATTTTCATTAAAATAGTCGAAACAACCTCTTTTAGCCAGGTTGTTAGTGATGCTCTAAAGCCCCTAAGTTTATAATCCTACATTTATCTAATGTATATATTATATAACAGTTTGTCGATATAAGTATTTGTATTGTTAAAGTGCCTAACTGTAACATTCCACATCGCTAACCTGTAAGCCTTATATGTATATTCTCATCTCTACCTAGCACGAGGCATTTTGGGAGCTCACTGGCTTCGGGTTCCATCGAAACTCCAAAGTTAAGCGAGTTCACGCGAGAGCAATACCAAGATGGGTGACCCACTAGGAAGTTCTCGTGTGAGTTCCTAGAAACAAAACCGTGAGGGCGTGGTCAGGGCCCAAAGCGGATAATATCGTGCTACGGTGGAGTTTAGTCTGGGATGTGGTGGCGGTGTAGACATAGAAATTTCGGTGAAACAAATGTTCACCAAGGCATTAAAGTTTTGACGTGTCAGGGCATACATGGCATACGCCACATGTCGTACAAATTGTACACATGGCGTGTGACTCAACAAAATAGGACGAAATACCCTTGGAGGATTAAACAAGTTTTTCTTCTCATTTTGGGCAATGACAAGGCAAGCACATTTCAATCCATTATGGATCAAAACAAGTTTTTCTTCTCATTTTGGGCAATGACAAGGCAAGCACAATTCAATCCATTACGGATCAAAGCAAGTTTTTCTCATTTGGGCAATGACAAAGTAAGCACACTTCAAGTTTAAAATTGTATCAAGTGGGAAAATTAGGCCATAAGTTGGACCATTTCAAGTTTAAAATGGTATTAAGTGGGAAATTAGGCCATAAATTAGACCACTTCAATTTCAATATTGCATTAAGTGGGAAAATTAGGCAATGGTGCTTGGGTGGGAAAATTTTGTGGTGGTGATTCATTCTCAAAGCCTATAAATAGGCTTCTCCATCAAGGTATCAAGCATCAACCAATTCACAAATACATTTCTCTACTCCTAAATTGGAAGAGAATTCCCAAAATCCTTGATAGTTTTGAAACTCTAAAGCTCTCAATCATCCAAATTCCCAAGAATTCCGAAGGATCAAGGAAGCTCTCTTCGTTCTTCGTAAAATCCTCCTTCAAGATCAAGCCCCGACGGCCCTTGAAGAAAGTGTTTATCGTTCATCGTCCGTTCATCCTAAGATCAAGCCCCAACGGCCCTTTGGATCAACAGCATCAACAAATCCATACATCTATTCTTCAACATCAAGCCCAAAAGCCCTTGAAGAAAACCAACCGTTCATTCAAGATCAAGTCCCGACGGCCCTTGAAGAAACAACTGTTCATCCAAGATCAAGTGTCCACCACCCTTGGATCATCAACAACAACATCAACAAATCTACACAATTGTTCATCCTAAGATCAAGTCTTGACGACCCTTGGGTCAACAGCATATCCACAAATCTACACCTCACGAAGATTGAATTAGAGGCTAAATTTGTAAGAGATCGTAACCCAAAGGAAAAAATAAAAATCAAAATCAAAAAATATTATTTTTGTGCTCGTGTTCTTGTTTCAAGAAATTTCTATGTTCATAGGGGGCCCGGGCTGGGATGTGACAATTTGGTATCAGAGCCAATCTCTGGACGGAAGTGTGGCGACGAGGACGTCGAGCCCCTAAGAGGGGTGGATTGTAACATCCCACATCGTCCAGGGGACTGGATCATGTAAGCCTCATATGTATATTCCCATCTCTACCTAGCACGGGGCCTTTTGGGAGTTCACTGGCTCCGGGTTCCATCGGAACTTCGAAGTTAAGCGAGTTCGCATGAAAGCAATCCTAGGATGGGTGACCCACTGGAAAGTTCTGATGTGAGTTCCCAGAAACAAAACCGTGAGGGCATGGTCGGGGCCCAAAACGGACAATATCGTGCTATGGTGGGGGTCTGGGCTAGGATGTGATACTAACAATAAAATATTTTCCAATATCATATTTTTAATTGGGGGTGTATATATATATACACACACTCACACACTTATTATTTTATATTCAAGAATGGTCGTTCATGAGATTTGAACTAAAAACTATCTACAAGTCTACAACTAAGGGTTGGTGGATTTCCATTTAGTCATTTTCATCTCCATAATCAGTACTGGAATTGTAGCCATGAAATGGATCAAATTAGATTGGTTCTCCTCTTTGACAAAATAATGATGGTAAGCAAAACCAACTACTTCGAAACTAGCTAGCAGGGTAAAATTGATTTCGTTTTCATCAATTTTATCTTGAGCTTGTTAAGCAGAATGAGTGTCTAAGGAAGGAAGCATGGAGATGAGAAGATGGAGAAAAGAGTGGTAAAGGGCATGGAGATATGACAAGATGAAGAAGGAAGAGAAATGATGAGGGAGATGACTTATGAGGAGATGACAAGAATTGGAGGAAACTGAAAGTTGAGGGAGGTTGAGAAGAGTTGCGAGATTAGAGTTAGGTTTAGGAAAGTATGAATTATACTAGGAAAATATAATCTAAAATGATTTTATGTATTCTGGTTAGCGAATTGCCAAAATTCAAAATGAAGCTGAACTAGACTTGGTAAAAATAATACTTATTTTCGAGGAAAGGTGAGCCTAATTTGACGACTCGACCAGTAAAGGCAGTTCACCTAGCTAATGAAGGGGAATCAAACCTAGGCCTCACATGCATAGGTAGATAAAAAGTGACTCTTAACCACTTAAGTTGTAAACTCCTTTAATCAGAGAGGGTGAATAGTTGAATCCAACTTTCACAAACTTCATTTCTTAATCACTTTGATCAAGTATGCATCGGAAATAGAAAACAAGTTCTATTCAACAAGTATAATGAGGCAATAAAATAACAATCAGACAGTAGGATTGAAATCATATATAAATCTTGTTATGAAGTAAATAAAGTGCAAAAAAGCTAAAAACACATTACATAAAGATTTAGTGAGGTAAAACTCCAATAAATGAAGAAAAAACCTTGGGCCCAAACCAGTGAAACAAATCCACTATGAGAAAAATAACTTTACAAGACTCGCCCAATAGACGTACACAATGCAAGGACACCCTCCATGACTCCTAAGATTTACACAGCTGATACGTCATCTTTCGCCATAATGACAATCTCTCCTCATAATTTTTTCCACATGATCTTCCACCACACAATATCAAGATATGGAATTTTGCTTAAACCCTAGAAAGATCTCAAACAAGGAACAAATCTTCTAGGAACATGATATGCACATGAACTCACTCAAAGATTGTTTAACGCACAAAGTATTTCCTCTTTAATGCACATGTGAGTTTTCTCTATTTTGTATATATTTTCAAAATATGTAAGACTCAACTTACACACAAAGGTCTAGGCTATGAAACTGGGAATTATAATCGACATGCACTAACAAAATGTTTGGGCTTGACTGCTTATCTATGATGGATTGAATGAGTTGCTATTACGTTTTGTTAGATTAGATTTAAATACTCCAAAATCTTCTCCACTGACATTTATTACTTGCCCTTAATGGAAAATTATAAAATGGATTAGTAGTTTGTAAAATTTAGACAGTAAGGGTCCGAACTCGAACTCAAAACTAAGAGTCTAAGGTTATCTTCAACCAAAATGGCTAAATATAGCCCTGTCCATAATTATAACCTTACAAAATATCATTTTCAAATGAACAGTGTTAGGTCATACTCATATACCATCGCCAACCAAATGAGCTAAATATAAACCCTCAATAATTTATTAGTTTTAAGTTTATACTTTAAATTATTAGTTTATTTAATTAAACTACCTTTAGATGTTTTCAAATCTAGCCATTGAATTTGAATCAATTATTGTAACTGAGGAGTTTGGCCCCAAAAAATGGCCTACGGTCATCTCTAATGGATCAGGCCATAAGCCATCTTTTAGCTCCAATTGAGACAAAACCCAACTCCAATGGAGTTCTGGGTAAAAAAAAAGGGACCCACCATACCAAATTCAAGTCCTTTGGCCATCAGGTTGGGCATGTTGAGCCCACCAGCCAGCCCGTTTGAGGGGCTCTGGCTTTCAGTAGCCAACGGCTACATGATGTCAGCCGACGTCATGCAACCATTAGATTTTATTTTATTTTTTTAAGGATGAATTTAAAAAAAAAATTATCTAAATTTTTATTTTATTTTATTTTATAAATACCTAAGCCATTTCTACACCATTTCTCACATCCTTTTCACCCTTCCATACTATCTTACCTCATTATATTTCAATTCTTCATATTCTATTCACCTCAAACACTCTTTTCATACACACCCCTCTCTTACCTATTCTAATAATCTAAATTTATATTTTTTAAATGGCCACACCTTCAACCAAAGGAAAGGCTTGGACACGAAAGGAAGATGAAGCTCTTTGCAAGGCTTATAGATGGATCTCAAAAGATAGTATCAAGGGTATTTCTCAAACAAGTGAAAGCATTGGGATTCATACGTCCAAAAAGTACTATGAGTTCTACGAAAAAACCATTCCACCGAACCCCAGAAACCACGAGAGTTGTTCTTTAGGATGGAAAACAAATAACAACACAATCTCCACCCTTCTAATACTTCAGGGAGTTATTAAAACTTAAATAACATTTCGTCCATTAAACCTACTCCATTGTTTTTTTGGCTCAATGATGTGCAACAAGGTCCTGTTGTAGGTACTTGTTTGTGGTACACAAACAGATCATCCTATGATGCCTTATGTATTCATTTTATAGAGATGTTACCAGTTCTTGGATCTAAAGGAAAATTAGGTTCATCATATATTCTCGCACGTGCCCTCCTTGACCTATTCGGATTATCTTGGTTGTCATCAGACTCTCCATCGATATAGTCATCTCGCTCATCCTCCACAATCATGTTGTGTAATATGATGCACAACATCATGATGGAGTTCAATTTATCTAAACTCCACCCTCTTTCCATTTCCCTAATGATTTTTTACCGTGCTTGTAAAATACCGAAAGCTCTCTCAATATCTTTTTGATACGCCTTTTGGTGTAAGGCAAACCACCTTTCAACGTCATCCACATGGTTTGTAATTGCTTGGACAAGTGTCGCCCACCTCAAGTAAATGTCATCTGCTAGGTAATTGTACTGACGCTTGTTGATGTAGCAATCCAATTAAGGTGATTTACCCTCTCTGTCAGGTTAGTAAAAAGGGTTGAACACCCGAGTACTGTGATATCATTTTGGGATCCTGGGAATCCAAAGAAAGCATGCCAAATCCATGTGTTAAACTAGGCAACCACCTCTAACATAATAGTTGGCTTTCTCAATCTTCCGCTAAATTCTCATTGTCATCTGGTGGGATAGTTCTTCCACTGCCAATGCATACAATCTAATGATCTTATCATGTCCGGAAAACCACGTTCTTCAACTTTGTGAAAGAGCCGAGCAAGATCTGCTTGATTTGGTTCACAGAGGTACTTATCTTTGTAAATTTGCACAATTGTGTGACAAAATTAAGCAAGATTCTCAAGGCATGTAGACTCAGACATACCATATGTATCATCCATCACATCAGCTGCGGAGGTGTAGGCCATCATTCGAAGTGCAATAGTAATCTTTTGGTGAGGCGAAAAACCAGAACGGCCTAATCTATCAATCTTCTGCTGAAAGTATGGATTGAAGACATGTTGGACATCATAAAGCAAACGCTCGAAGACATGATGCCTCATCCAGAAGCGATGTCTAAAATCATGTTTTGGGTACACCATATTGGAGCTGAAATAGTTATTCATCAGAGTTTCATGCGCCATCTCTCTTTGTCGAGGTTTGTAAAAGCGATCAACAATAGAGCCACCCCATTGAGGTTGTTGCTGAGTTTCCTCAAACACCATGATCTCAACCATTGCCACCATAAATGTTGTGTGGCACCATGCTTCATCTTCTTCGTCGAACTCCTCATCTTCTCATCTCTATTCTGCCCATTTATCTTCCAATTTGGAATTAGATGAGGACCCCCAATTGGAATGCGAAGAAGATCCAAAGTTGGAATTCATTGCTAATTTGAATTGAAATGACAAATTTTAGACAATGACAAGAGATATTGGAGAGGGCAAAGATGAAGGTGTGAGAATTCTACCCTAATATCCAACCAATTTATTAACAATGGAAGTTGAAGATAAGAAGTGTCACGTAGATAAGAATCTTATCTGAAATTTGCATAACCAATTACATCTCGACACGTGTCACTTGAAAATCCTATCCGAAAAATTATTAAGATTACATAAAGATAATACATATGAAAAGTTACTTATTTAGCGACACGTGTCACTCGAAATCCTATCTAAAAAATTATTAAGATTACATAAAGATAAGAAATATGGAGAGTTACTCATTTAGCGACATGTGTCACTCGAAATCTTATCCGAAAAATTATTGAGATTATATAAAGATAAGAAATCGGGAGGGTTATTTATTTAGCAACAAGTGGCACCCAAAATATGTTTGGATAAATTTATTTTATTATGGTAGTTTAATTCAATTAACCAATAAGTTAAAGAACAAACTTAAAAATAATAAGTTATTGAGGGGCTAAAACATAGCCCATTTCGGTTGGAGATGATACATAAATATAGCATGGCAGTGTTCATCTAAAAATAATTTTTTGCAGGGCTATAATTCTGGACTGAGCTATGTTTAGCCATTTAGGTTGGAGATGGCCTAAGAGGAGGGCTACATTTGACTAGCCTAATACCCCTTTAGCCAAATAATGGTCTTGTGGACTCCACAAAATTATAGCTCAACCTTCATTTGGAGATGCATTTTTGGGCAAATCAGGCCATTTTTCGGTTTTTGGACCTTTAACCCTCTCCATTGGAGATGGCCTTTGTCAAATATGAAACCAAAATTTTTTTACCTTAAGCCCATGAGAAAGATAACGATCCATAAATAGGCCAATTATGTGTGATTGGATTGGCTATGATTCAAAGCCAACCCTAACATTTGATTCCTTCCAAGTACTTTTTTTTTTTTTTTTTTTTTTAACAAACGATAGTATCTACACTAAGGGGTCGGGAATGAGCTAAACCTCATATTGGGGTAGCCATAATAATGCGATTTAAATTTGTCTTTGATGATAATAGAACCTAAGACCTCTCACTTACAATTAAAAAGGAATATCACTAGACCGTATTACTAAATAGCTCATTCCAAGTAATTTTTTTTTTTTTTTTTTTGGATAAACCTTCCAAGTACTTTTGAATTCTCAGAAACAGTCTTTCTTTTGTTGGTCCAACATAACGAATTACTCCCTAATAATTTTTAATTTGGGGTGAAATATTTGGCGCCTAAATTTGAATAAACTAACCAAAGTAACGTGTCTAACGGTCATTTCGAGGACATGTCAAAGAAATGGCATAAAGTAGAAGTGATAGACCAGCAAGGAGGAGGCAACAAAGCAGAAGATATACTAGGTACTTTTGAATAATTCCCAGATACATGGTAATAATTTGGCATTCAAATTCTTTGTTTTTCAATGTTCATGTGTTATTCTTGTGTTGGATTTTTCTAACATTTCAATTTTGGATTTCGGGGAGGCTAAAAATTTTATTGACGACACCAATAACTGGTTGATGACACATAAATAATTACTTATTTTTTTGTTTTGTTATTGTTGGTTCATGCTAAAACATTAATTTTAGAAGAAATGTTCTTTTGTCAAACTGTCTAGCAATATAAGATGTTTATGTAACTGTATAATATATATATATATATATATATATATATATATGTCCAGATATCATCGAAGAGTCATGTCAGTTTTTGTTAGAAAACACATTCATTTTAGTGTGGCGCCATAAGAATTTGTTTTGGAACACAAGTCTAGCAAGAGAATTGTATTTCTAGTTTGTATATTAAAGTACCGTTGTATTATGGTGTAGTTAAATATGAATGACGATAACCATTAGGCAAAGGGAGCGTTGAGGGGGTGCGAAATGTGCAGTCGCACAAGACCCCAAATTTGAAGGAGCCCCCAAAATTTTTGTCACCTAATATTTATATGTAATAATATTTTATATTTAAAATTGCTTTTGTTATGAAATATTGTTCTATATTCAAAAATTGATTTTGTTAGCACTTTAAAATCTCATCTTACACTCTTTATAAGCGTAATTTTTTTCTTTCTAAATACAAAAATTTAGAGTACAATAAGATATTTTGAGTGCCAATAATACACCATAAAAGGCGGTATTTTTTTCAATATTAGTATATAATAATGTTACATATTTAAGTGAAACTTTAAAGTTAGAGTCATTGAAGTTTGTTTTCTTGTTTGGTTGTTTAAGATTGAACTGTTTTTTATTATTCAATGAACGTTATACTTGTAGCTCTTTTTACTTATTATTAATGACATTTTTTAAACTTGCAATCAGTGAGTGCTTAACTTTGTTTTTATTTAAGTGATTGTTTTCTAACGTCAATACATTATCAAATATTTGTTAAGACTTATCTTAAGGAGGGACGCTTTTATAAATTTCATATAAGGCCTCCAAAATCTCAAAGACGGCCCTGCCAGTGGGGGCGATGGGAAGAATTACCGAGCAAAAAGAAGGGATTTGCCTGGGCTACTATATCAGAGGAAGAGATGAATATTTCGGAGTGAGGTTGAAATGGAGATAGAAAGAGAATTTGGAGGAGTAAAAGTTGGGATATGCCATCTTGCTCTGGGATTGCAGAGGCTTTATCAACACATAAAGGAAAGACGAAGTGCTGCTACAAATGAAAGAAAGAGTAATTTATAACAAAGCATTTTGTGAGGTGAACATTAACATAAAAATGGAAGGAGGAACCCAGATTGAAATTAAGGAGACCAAAATACCAGTTCCAAAGATGGCTAGAAATACCATGAAGTGTGATTGGGCCAAGACGCTACGTTCAAGTGCTGGACTGGCACTCATCACTAAAAAAAATAGCAGCCGACGTGAACTGGGTTGGAAGGTTTGAGATTGCTTATGGCTTGTTTATAATATTTATTACAAGATATTATAGCTTTAAGCTACACTAAGGAGAGGAGGAGCGTTCAAACCTGGGACATAGTGAGAATGACAATAATATCACTGCTACTGTTGTTGCTCACAGGTAGTATCACCAGTGTGATTTTATACAAGACATAAGTAAGTTGCGAATGTTTTGGGAGATATGAAAACATCAATTGTGGTAAACGACTGTAATTGTTTTTTTTTTATTTTGTTTTACCGAACCCCAAGAATAAATAATGATGTTGTTTTGCTGACCTAAAAACACTCGTTTGTTTTTGTTTTCAATTGAGGATAGAAAAGGAACACTAGTGGGCTCTTGAATAATACGTGACTTCTAATATAATCATTGAGACATGACATCATTTCATCGAAAAACATTATATCTGACTTGTTATTTCTTCATGAGATGAGCAATTGCAACAAATTTCATAAAAGTCTCATAAAATGGTGACTTTTGTTCACTTAATTTTCTTGTAGTGTGTGTGTGTGTGTGTGTGTTGGGGGGGGGGGGGGGGGGGGGGGGGGGGTGTGGTGGGTGTGGTGGGTGTTGGGGTTTGGCTTCTCCTAAGGGCGAGCACTCGAATCAACACCTCCAAAAGTTGAACACACAGAGAATACTCTTTGGAGCCTTGGATTGAGTAGGGACAAAGCCAACTTCTTTCGAGCTTTTCTGCTATAATATATACTCATCAAGTTTTAGCTTTCCAAAAGTTGGATCATCCCAAAGAATCTCACGAGGCCCCTCTTCACATTCATCCCCTACAATGTCTTGTAAACGTGCACCTGCGTCACTGCTCTAGCTACCACTTCATATTTTTGCTCCAAAACTCTTTAAACCTTTTAGCTGCATGAGTTAATAAAGTTGCAAAGCAATATATTCAATTTCAAGCCACCCAGAAAATGCAACGAAATCCTAAGATTTGATGAAATTAATCTTTTTAATTTGTCACATGAACAAAATTTTCAAGTGAATTGTCATATGAACTTTTTAAAATTATTAATTCGTCATTTGACTCTTACTCCTTTAAGTTTATCCATCCAAGATAAGTCATGTGCTTACACATGACTTGTTTTTAGAGTTATTTCTTTGGACAATTCAACTTCTTTTCACCAATTCTTTATTTGTTAGACATGAAACCATGAATTTTTGTTGGTATGAAAATACATGTTGTGTCCGTTTCAAAAGCTTCTGGTGAACTACTAATAAAGTATGTTAGACTCACTAACACGAAGTTGTGGCTAATTGGAAGATTGAGAATTTAACATGCTCAATTATGGGAATCTCTTTCATTTTATTGCTTTTTCATGAGTAATCGCTTAGTAAAAGCAATGTCAAGTTTGATATTTATCATTGTTTTAAAGGAAAACTATATTTCAAGAATATGTGTATATATGAGGACTATAGTTGGAGAGAAACTCTATCAAGATTTTAACCTTGGTCACAAGTTGTACATGACTTATTTTGAATGAAAATTTGAACAAGATTAGGGTGAGACAACAAATTAAAATTTTAAACTATAAATTTGAAAAAATGGATATGACAAATCGTTTAAATTTTTAATTCATATGAGATTTTAAAAATTTTCCCTAACAAATGCAAGAAAGATAAGCTAAAATTTGGAGAAAAAACACCAGAACAACTATGAACTTATAGAAAAAACACTTCAAAAACAAACTAAATTCTAAATTTATTGTAATTTGGACCTAAAACCAACATAAGGACATTCAAATTAACACATTTAGCCTTACACTCGAGGTCTTAAATGTGATCCAACTTCTCACAATTCAAACTAGCTAGGCCGTTGTCAGGTGCCGCAAAATATGTGCAAAGTGTCAAAGACTGAATTCAGTCAATGGCACCTAATCGTTATAGTCAAAGTTAGTTATCAGCTTTAATAAATTAATACCCTTTTTTTTTTTTTTTCTTATTTTGACCATATGAGTCATGACCAGAATTAAGACGACCGTCACCAATTGCTGGAGTTTTGGGGCATAAAGCTAGCTAGCTTCCAGTGACGAACCAGAAGCTAGCTAGCTGTAGAAATTAATTATTAGGGGAATGTTTGTTTAATTAGTACTTATTACTTTGATATTTTTGTTTGTTTTGTCGACTTGAGAAATGCTAAGAGATTCACTTAAAAGTGAGAATCTTCATGAATTTTCTATCACTTTTTAGTTTAACGTCAATTTTCGTATTAACATTATAATTAAACATTATGCAAAAAATATGATGTAGCAGAGAATTTATAGAGAGTTTTACTTTTGAGAAAATCCCCTTAATATTTCTCTTTGTTGATTTGCTCTTTCCTCGTAATATGATTTTAGCTAAATTAAGAATCGACCCGGTCATACAAGCTAGATTTTAGTTAGTTAATAGCCAACAAATTAATTTCCTTCTTGAGATGTTTAATCATTTTAATTATAATCAAGAGTCTTTTTTGCATGAGCTCAATGATATCTAAAAGAACTTACATTTGAATTTGATCTGGTAAGACTACTTTTTGAGAGTATGAATTTCACGTCAAGAAAATAAGAAACTTTGTATGTGCTTATAAGTTGTTAGATTATTATACATACTGTCAGATTAACAAAGAATACGAATGTTGGCTTATTGACTCTTTGCATGTAAAGAGTCGTTATTCTTACTTGTTGGAAGCGCGTAACAGATTACATATAAAGAGACAAGTATATATGTGCAATTTTCATGGCTGTCAACTCCAAAGGAAGAATTAATAAGCATGAATTGATGGGAATGTTGGATAAAATAAGGTTATCGATTTACAACTGTGTGAATCTACTAAAATGAAGTTTAACCAGATTTCCAAATATACGTGTATGGACCACCATGCAGCTTTAAACTGACGTTGGGATTCCACCAAACAAGCAAAGTATCTTCAAAAAATCTCATCATCTAGGTACTCTCTCACCAAACAAATTAAAAGAAGAATAAATTAAAACTTGCGAAAAAAAGTTTTTCCATTTTTATACATTGGTTTGCTAGTAAACTTGAAACATCAAACCCTAAAAATAGAGGAACAAGTAAAGGGACCCGAGACCAATTTGCACCTCTCAATTTCGCTCCCTTAAAATGGAACTTTGCCCAACTGGAAAACTAAGCTCAACCGTGACGTAGAGGTTCGCTCACAGTTCAGTCCGTGGCTTTCCTTTTGCAGTAGCCACGGATAACGTACATCATTACATTTACTCTGTACGTAGTCACGAAGACTATAAATCAGTCACCTTACTTGGTTAATTATCAGAGTAATTTCCATCATTACATTTACTCAAACCCTAATAGGGTTAATTAATCGAGATTCTTGGAAGGCACCATACAATTAACATTGTTATTAACCAAAAGATGAAGCTTTGATGAATATGTATGTAGAAGTTGTGGGAGGTGCAGACAAAAGATCTGTCCCTCTTGTGTACATTCATTTTTGCTGCTAGAGTGCCCACATGTTCCCTTCGAAGCAGATCATTGAAATTTGGAAAAAAAAGAGAGTAGCAGAAGAAAAAAATGAAAAAAAATGAAAAAAAATGAACATATCTGCAGAGAGAGAGAGAGAGAGAGAGACAGAGACAGAGACAGAGAGAGAGAGCAAGCTTTGGATCTATCGATCATCGCCTGAAACCCTCCACATTTTGGACTTTGAGTTAATTTCTACGGAAAAAAAAAAAAAAAAAACTTACTGTTTTCACTATCTGATTATATCCTCAATTCCCAAGAGAAACAAATAAATAGTATGATATAAATAACTATTATTTAACCAAAGAAAAAAAATTCAAATAATTAAATATAACTTTGAGGTATTTGTTTCCTTTCCAAGGTGACCCCATCATCATCGTCTGGGTTCTACCTTCTACTACAACAGACAATTTCCATCATATGATTACATGGATCAACGCAACCTATATACACAATATTATAAAATACTCTTTTCATTTTTTAGAATTATTTATCATGGAATTTAAAAAGAAAAGAAATTTCAACGTTTCGAATAAATTCTATATATATATATATATATATAATTCTACAGCAGTACGGATGACGAGCGCATAAGTAATTGCAGTGTCTGCAAGAAAGAGCAAAGACTACTACTTGGTAGAGAGAGAGAGAGAGAGAGAGGTGATTCGAAGGGGGAAAAGAAGGAAATAGAAAGCAGTGCATTCATCATATATAGGTATGTCTGTATGAATAAAGAGAAAAAGGTTTGCAATATAGCAGTCGTTGAATAAGATCCATACAATTAATACCAACACAGAAAGTCTGATTCGTGGACCAAAACGAAAAGGTATGTGATGAATTGATGAGAAGAGAAGAAAAGAAGAAGCATAATAGTAAATTAAATGAATGAATGACACTGCAGAAACGTACACACATGGGGAGAAACGATACAGACATGATCGGTAGTCATTGGATCAAACGGAAAAATGCAGAATCCATCACACACGTCTGATCGATCCTTGAATCTTGTACAAGTCCCTCTACCAACTCATCACACAAACAAATTGTGGAGAGCAAATTGCATGAGCGGATTCTTCATCATGTGACATTCTAATCTAGCGATGCAATGTCATGTAAAAAGAAATTTAGACATGACACCATATTATATTGCACAATATTGAGAGTGAATTCCATATTGATGAGAAGAGTGACTTTGCATGATCTTATAAGAGGTTGGACTACTTCCCATATTGCTATTGCCAATTAGTTTTATGGTGAAACCTCAACTTTCTTGGTTGAACCTCAACTTTCTTCACACAATGATGATAAAACTGTTTCATGCAAAACCTTCTCCAAATTGCGAAATCAACGTATATTGATATGATCAGCATTCACAGCTTAAGATTGCAAAATCAACAAACACTGATAGTATTAACCCATTGCTAGCTAGATGAACAAATTTAGATGAATACTTTACATGCAGTACTGATGAAATGTTCAAATTAATGGGCAACATTCATCTAAATCAAGTGTTCAAATAACACGGATGATCCACTACAACGACTAGCTACCCAATTAAACTAAACGAAACCCTAGCTAAAACACTAAAATCCGGAGAAAAAGTAGTAGATTTTTTCTCAACAAAGTCAGCTGCAGGCACATTCATCATTTTCTTGACCACAAAATTAGAAGAATGGCCCATAACTGATAAAATACCACTACCACATGCTAGCTAGCTCAATTATAATAAATACAAAATATGAGAAGAGATCAAACGACGACAATGACGATGTACTTGTTGTGGGTTCTTGTTCATGTTCATTGTTTGGTTTTCGGGGTTTGTTTTGTTTTGTGCTTAAGTTATAAGCATATAAACTCAGCTAGCTAAGTAGCTAGGGTTTCTTACCCAGAGTGTGTTTGTTGTTATGCATCCAAACCTTGAGCACGTGGCGATTCACTCCGGTCTCGTTGCAGAACTGCTGAACCGCCGGTTCGTCCTGCTTCTGAATCCTCCACCCCAGCCTCTCCGCCAAGCTCAACATCCTCTCTTTCTGCTCCTGACTGAACTTTGTCCTAAATCTCTTCTTTCCCGACCACGCCGTTCCGTGCATACCCATCCCCATTCCCAAACCCCCACTCCCTCCGCCACCGCCCCCGCCCCCGCTGGGATTTGACACGTCGTCATCCTGCTCTTGCCCCCCGCTGTGGGTCCCTCCCCCTCCCGAAGTCGACGGCAAAGCCAGCAGCCTGTGGTGCGCCGCCACGTGTAGATACCCAGCTGGAGTCCGGTAGTACGGCGAGAAATGGGGGTGGTGTTGCTGCCCGTGGTGCGGTACCAGCTGCCCGTACGCGTCGGTTAAGACACCGAGACCGTGTCCTGGCGGGTCACCCTCCTTTCGGTGAAAGTTGCGGTGGCAGTTGCAGGCGGCGCACTTGAGCGCGTCGAGCGTGCCCTCCGGGCCAGCCGCCAAGAACTCGCAGCACCCGTCCAGCGCGTGGCCTCCAATCCCCACGGCGTGGTTCTTTAAGCACTCTCTGTACCTCACAGCCTTCCTCGGTTGCTGCTGCTGCTGAGTCGCCGCCGCAGCTGCAGCTGCTGCTGCTGCTAGCGCCAAACCATCTGGTCCAGAACTCGACATTTTGACTCGGCCTCCGACGGAGTTGCCAAGCGAGTCGTAATTCGCCGTCATCTCCATCTCCTCTTCGTGCTCCTCTTGATCCTCAAACTCCATCCCAATTAATCAACTGATTAAAATCAGAGAAAAACAGAAAAACCCCACTGATTAATAAAAGAGTATCAACCCAGAAAGAAGAAGATAAAGAGAGGGGTGAGTGAGTTAGGAGAGAGAGAGAGAGAGAGAGAGAGAGAGAGAGAGAGAGAGAGTGTGTGTGTGTGTGAGGTGTAAATTTTGTATTGTCTCACTCCCCTCGCCACCTCTCTTCCTGCAAACAAAATAGCTCGTCTTCCCTGAAAGTCCTTCATATACTTTCCCATTTTCTCAATCCCAACCGACTCCTCCCGGTTGAACCGGTCACTTTCACCTTTCACCTTTCACCCTCCGTTTTTTCACCGCGCGTTGTTCAGAGAGCTGTGGGGGATTGTCAGACAAACTACTTTAATTCTGTATCGAACTCGTTTAAAAATAATTCAAAATAAATGAAAGCGATTTATAAAAATTATTTTTGAATGGCAAAAGTTATTAAGGCATTTTTTGCAAAAACAACATAACTTGTGCTTTATACTTGAACACTTCAAATATTTTTTTTAATTTATTTACATTTTTATTAAAAATTAATTCTAAAAGAAAATTTTCCATCATTTTAGAATTTCGGATGAGGTGACATACTCTTAAAGAATAAAAACAAACATAAGAGAAATGAGAAAAGAAAAAGTGTCCCACGCGCTGAGGTGGTGTTGGACACGTTCCAGCAGGAAGCAAGGTGGTGGCGCGTGCTGTGTCGCTTACGGGGGAGAGAGGAGGGTTTGTGTTGCACATATCGGACGTGTCAGGACACGGCATTACATTGGAAAAAATAAATTGTCGGCATTTAAGGCAGCTGGGGTACGGGCACTCGTTTCCGACATGCGTGACGCTCTATTTGGCGTCAAAATTTTGCATTTAATATTGGAATAGTTTTCCTGTGTTTCTCAGCTTCTGTCTGAGAAAAGAGAGCATAATATTGGAAGGGTTTTTGTTGTAACAAAAAACACTACACTGCGCTGCAATACAACTCTTCGATTTTGGTGTGTTGTTGTGGGGTGCAAGTGCAACTGCACGCATTTGGTTCCATAGTACTTGTTACCAACCAATTTCAATAGGCAAATAATGTTGGTCTTTTCAAAAAAGGAGAGACATTCGTGCTAATGTAGAAAAATTAAATTTGTACATAAAATTTTAAAAACTAAAAGACATGAAAATTGACGATTGGTTTGCTACTTAAACGTTGATAAATATGTTCATTCCTATTAATGACACATCATTTAGTTTTCAAATTTTGTCTCCCTAGCATTACTCTTCATATTTTGTCCTTCCCATCCCATCTCAATGTATTAATTGGTAAGCTTCTAGTTTTTTCATTTTCATTTTCATTTTTTATTGAAACTAAGAACATCTTCAACCCTTGGGTTAAAACCTTTAATTCCAAAAAATTAGGTTTTAACTCAGAAATAATTTTTTCTGCTCAAACCTTTATGAGTTAAATTTTAGTTGAATATTATTAAATAATGAATTTTGGATAGCTATTTCTTAAAGTAATGTTTAAAAAAAAATTATTATGTAGATTATCATAATTTAATTTTATGAACATTTTAACCTAAAAATATTTTAGACTCCAATAAATATTGAAAAATCACTAGACCAACACCATGAAACTCTTGGTACACTTTGAAAGAATTTTTTTAAAATTATTTTAGCCTTGAATTTAAATTCGAACATTTAGATTTTTTTTTTACCATTGGATTTGGTCGTATTAGATCTTAGTTGTTGGATACAATAAATTTATAAATATAAAACTGAAAAAAAATACACATATGGTGGGTCAATCTACTAACTAAGGGGAATTCTGACCTAAATTTGCCCCAAAATGAATTTTGGGTTAAAACTCATATTTGACCTAAAAATTAAAGCAAGTTAAGGTAAATTTAGAACCAAAATTTGAGTTTAAGAGTAGGAGTAGGCAGTAAGAGAAAATACATAGAAAAATGAGATTTTATTTTCCCAACGTTTTTTCTGATATCAAAACAAATAAATGAAAAATAGTTATCAAACCAGAGATTGTCTTGCATGAATTACATTTGACGCAATGTTTATACTCGATGATATTAGCCTTATACAAAATAAAATAAAAATCCTAACCAATGTTTGGACTAGAATCAACCTCTTTACTCATTTTATCCTTCAAATAAAAATTGTTATAACACATTTATTGATTTTATGAAATTTAACAAAACGGTCAACTATAACCAAGTTCAGCTCACAGAGCTCTTTTATTTGACTGTATGCAATTGGGTTGTACTCGTGGACATTCTCTTTAATGTTATTGCTTTTTCTATAAAAATAAATATAAAAAAAAAATTAGTAAGTTAATACACGGTATTGAACTCATTTGGGACAACTATCACGATGTCATTCAATAATCCGAATCGTTCGTTTCAGGTCATCATTCAAGATTCGTCCGTGCTAAATTTCGCCATTTCATTGTTAATTGAAAATATTATATTTTCATTATTTGGCCACAATAAGATAACTAAACCTGTTTAAATTGAGTGTATATTTTTCAGCAACAGCTTGCTTTTCAAGGAGAACTTGACAATAAATAGTTCAGAATTTTGGGATGGAAAGCGAAGGCTAGCTGCGGATTAACATACTAAAAGTTAGGGATTGAACTCGATTAATTTACCTTAACAGAACAAAAGTATCAAAACAAAGTTGTGAAAGAATAGCAGTAGCTGTTGTTGATTCCAACCACAAATAGACACGTGTTCAAATATTTGAAATTAAAATTTATAATTAAATATATGTTCATCTGTGATTAAGGTTTCAGAAGTAGCTGCTGCTTTTCTTTCAGCAACATAGTAATGATCATATATATATATATATATATATATATATATGTATGTATGTATATATGTATGTATGTATGTATATATAGATGGTGAATTCTGGCGGTTATGGCTGCCAATCATCGATGACTTGAAAAAAATGAAAGGTGGGCAGGGGATGGTGACGATCAACTAAGTATTGGTTTGGTACTGAAGTGCTCTTATAAAAAGTGGGTATAAAAAAAAGTTGAACTCAAAAAAATGTTTGATAAACACTTAAAAACAACTTATTTTCACAGTTTTAGGTTTTGGATGAAAAAAAAGCTGAAAACGTGAAGCAGCAAAAATGAGCTTATTCTCACAGTACAACAGAAACAGTTTTTTTTCAAAGCACATCACTACCACACCAGCCCTAACAAAGAGAGAAAAAGGCGGTGCAGCATTTGATTGCATGCATATTAAGATGGAAAAGGATCGTTTCTGGATCCTCTTTGTGAGGATCCAGGCGATCAATCATTCGTGTTCATTTATCATACATCGTGCGGTCAGTTTTCATTAGGTATGATTTATATTCAATTTTAAATGATTTCTAACCGTACGATGTACGATGAACGAACATAATTAATTGATCCCCCGAATCCCCACAAAGAGAATCCTATTCCTATTAAGATGAGTGCACTGTAGTTTTCAAAAGTTGCTAATGTCCATATTAATAATATGGTTAGTGGACTTGCAAATGGTTCACTACAAATTAAATGTGTTAGAAACCTTAATTATGAAAATTTACATATTGCACAGTGCATTTCTAGGATTTCCTTTGGTGCCTTATAAGTCATAAACCTATGGAAGATGATAGTTATTCCAATGATCGTATGAAGGATTAATTTATTAGAAGTATGCTTTTAAAGTCACTCATTTAATGTAATAGCTTTTGGAATATTTATGTATTAATTTTTACTTAGGTTAATGAAGGAGCATTGTTTATTGTTAATTATTACTTAATGTATTACATGTTTAATCAATTAATAACAAAATTCAACGAAGGTAATCAACCTAAGAGAGAAGTGATTTAAGCGTTAGATCAATTAGACCTTTCTCTTATGTTCATTTCTAAAATGTTCCTAGACATAGGATTGTCAAATGGGCATTGAAAATCCGCTAAGGCTAGTATGTGTTATGTCAACTTATTCAGGAGTATGACTAGTCTCAAAGTCATTAGTGCTAGACACTAAGACAAACACATAAGTTCTCCAAAGGTTGTTGAGTACTCTAAACAACGACCAACAGAGAGCTCTAACATACATGTCATGTATGAACTCATTGGTTGCAATAATGTAAAGTAGTTATTTGACTTGAGACACCACATATGCCTTGTGGGTACATCTTTAATCATTTGACAATGTAACAAAGTACATGCCTCATCTTGGGCATGTTCCTAGCATTGTTAGGGTCATTAATTTATTTATAGAAACATGTGAATGTACAAGAAGGAATTTCTAACCTTCCATGGTCGAAGGAGAATACTCTAAGATATGGTTCGAGAGTCTTTGGCCAAAGCATATGAATATGACTTAGGAAAAATATTCTAAATCATATTCACTATAATCATATAGAGAAGTATCAAATTCGATAGTAGACATGAAATAAACTATCAACCAAACCATGTGGTTAAGAATATTGAATTCCAAAAGAACTGTATTGCATTGTAGTTGTAACTGAATAGGTTCTCCAATCACTTATACTTAGATTGGGTAGCCATGACATACTACTAGGCGTCATTCATGATCTGTGGAAACCCTGAAGATTGGCAATCGCTAATCTTCATCTAAGGTAAACTGAAATATGCTTTAATTCACAAATCGATTAGTAAAAGTTACCACCACCGACTGCCTCACTAAATGAAACCTAATGGATCTTACACCATGTTAGGTCGAGATTGAAGAAATATGATTGAGATGGATAAGCAATTAAATAGTTTAATTGATATGGTCAAGATTAATTAATTAGCTCAGTATTCGTACAAAAGGTTCGTATTAGGCTTTAGATTAGTTTGCGTTTCGAGGCTCAATGGTCTTTAGTCCTTGAGGACCATATCAAAACAAGCCGCATATAGAGAACAACATAATTTCATCTGTGCCGCTGATTTGTGAGTGGGTATATAATTTGCATTATAGCCAAAACTCATTAGGGTTGCAAGAAAGAAGTTTGGAGGAACAAAACACTTTCCCTTTCCAATCTTTGTAGCTAGCCCTTAGAGGAAGTTTTACTAGCATCAAAACTTCTCCCAAGTTATCCATTTGTCTTCACATCTCACCCTTGATGTGGAGACTTATAGGTGCCATTCTTTTGGTGCTTGTTGATTCTATTTATCCAAGCCTCAAGGTGCAAATGAGCAAGCAAATAGCAAATATTCCAAGCAGCAAAGAGTCAACGAGAAAGGAAAGATCCAATGTGACACCCCAGTCCGGAATGCCCACCTGGACTTTGAATCAAGATGTGCTGACCGACACTAGGAAGGTGATGAAGCTATAAAATGTAGTGATGTGGAAAATGTGATTAAATTCAAACCTAAAGATGCCTAAATGTAAGAGTGCGCATGTGAGCGGGATTGAATCCAATTCACACGTGATGTCAGAGCATAAGTAAAGTACAGTAAAAGTAGGATAAAAACTATACCATCAAAGGTACTCTTCTATACCAACATTTGTCAAGTACCCATGTCGATAAGAAAGTTTTGCGACTAAAACCTGCAGGGGTGAAAAACAAAGGGTGAGTGGGCCTAAAATAAATCTTTGTAAGAATCTTTTCAAAAAAATGTAATAACCCCTCGTCGTAAAACAAGTATAGTTTCTAAATATAACATACTACATATAGTGTGAAAATACTTACCGTAGCCAACAATATCTCAAGAATGCAATACGTCACAATATTTAGTAAATAAATACATAATGTCTGGTAACATATAATCTCGCATAAACAAACATATCATATCAAGTGCTTATTAACATATGCGGACACACGAGTTCATGCAAAGGTATTTTGACATGAACAGGACTGAGTGTAATAATGATCTACACTCTAGTACTACAATCACGAGAAGACTAGCGCTATGTGCATCACATACGAGTCCTAACTGCCTATAGCAATCTAGGACATGACTGGCACCTATAATGGATCCAAAGTGAGCGTACAGTGCGATGTGAATATACACATGAAGCCTGGTCCTGGCATGGGCGAGTACTAACACCAGTGTAGCATACAATGAGCAGATAATGTAAATATAGTCAAGCCATAGTGATTCGATAATTCTAGTCAATATAATACTATTCATAATCATAAATCTAATTAAGGCATCCCGTAGGATTTATAATGATTTCCTAATTCTCATCATTACGACATTTCTTATAAATGTTAAATTAATTATGGCATCACGTAGAAAATTCTTTAACAATTATATATACGGAAAATAAACAAATATATATATATATATATATATATAAGAAAAGACCCACTCACATATACTTGTGAAGTCATAGTCGTTTGAACGAGTAAATACGAATCGCCGATGCTAATCGTACCAAAGCATAATAGAGACCCATTAGTAAAACTTAATTAAAACATTTGAATGTGAAGAAATGGACATCGGATTCTGAATCAACGCGTCAAAATACGGTAAGAAGGGTTCCAAGCAATTATCTTAAAAAGTCAATGGTTAACCCAAAAAGTCAACCGAACCGCCCGGCGGTCAACTACGTTAACTTTGGAATTTCAGTAAATGGATATCAAAAATGGACTCGGGGAATCAAAATTAGCCAAGGAGGGTTTTTGAGAAAATTTTGAAAAAGTCAACACAAGGAATATTCCAAATCTATTTAGGAACCAGTTGGGTTGGATCTAGGTTTGGGTTAGTTTGGAACTGGGTTTGGGTTTTTTTTTGTATTGGGTCAGGTTGAACCTATTGGGCTCGTAGGTCGAACTCGCTGGACCCAATGAATAAGAAGGCCGGAATTGGCAACAAATCGCAGAGCTCTGTTCAAGCTCGAAATACCACCAAACTTAGCAATTTATATATGGATTTAAAGCTCAGAGAGAGGAGAAGAATTTTATACCAAAAATCAAGTCGAGTTATGGTCAGGATTGGCTAGAAAATGGCTCGAAGTCACCGGACCTTTCACCCGAAAACTGAAGAAGCTCCCCCCGAGGCATTTATGCATCAAAACATCGCCAAAACATCTCAAAATTACCCTAATCAAGATTTAAGAAGTTTTTGGGGGTTTCGAGGCTTACCTTCACCAAGGAAAGAGATATTGCCGAGGAAGAATCTTGAATAATGGCAGTCCCACTGTGCATTGAGAAGAAAGAAAAAGAGTGTCCAATCCAGGGTTCGGGTTTATGAAATAGAGTGAGGGTGAGTGAAAGAAAGAGAGAGTTCGAGAGATCAGGGAGAGGGAGAATGGACATGAGGCAAAAGAGGAATGGAGAGTTTGGTGTAAGTGTGGGCCACAAAGGCCAGGAAATTATTAAAATAATTAAAATATCTCACCAAAAAAATATTAAAATAATCAAGGACCAAAATTTAAAAATACAAAATTACTAAAGTACCCTCACGTTCGTATTTCCGTAAAATTTAACTGTAACTCCAATTTCAATTCGGCTTGTGCCCACACGTTTGTAGCAACAAGTACTACACGAATATGGTAAAATAGTAGCTCATACGCGTCACAAAATGAGGATCAACGAAAGTCAACAATCTCGCCTCTAGGGGCATTTTGGTCAATTCACATTTAAAATTAATAAAGTCGTAAAATTAGGGAAGGGTTGTTACACAATGAGCAAGGATAGGACTTGAAGGCCTTCCATTTGGGTAATTGCCTTGTGAAAACAAAGATGAGCTTGAAGGGTATGAAGTTCAAATTCCCTCTTTCATTTTTGCAAAGAGTCTTGGTTCACCATCTAGGCTTAAATTTTATAGGGCTTAAATTTGTTTTGAGTTCATGCTTTCTATTTTGATTATTAATATATGCATGTGTTGCTCAATAATCTCTACATAGTCAAAGTTTTTTCTTCATAATTAAATTCATCTCAAGCATAATATTCGAGAGGCTTGTCACCTTTGCTGTGGAATTTGATTTCATAATCTATTAATTATTACAATGTGCTTATAATATAGTCATGTTGTGGTACTAATTCAACAATGTTACATTATGGTATACTTATTGAAGCTGAAGCATATATATGGCACATATAAAATGCGTGGGAGAGGCCTGTGTTGTCCTTTTTGGGGTTGCGAATGACAATATGATAATCATAAAAGCCTACATAGTTGGTGATGACATCACAATCTAATCATATGAAAATCAGAAAATCAATAATTGGCTAGTTTTCTTCCTGAGCTTTAATTGACCGATTAAAAAAGTTTATAGGGATACTAGGCTACTCTGTGTGTTACTCTGAGTGTTCTAACTCTCATTTTAATGGCTTTTTTTTTGTCATTTTGTAAATGAAGGGTTATTCTCTAGGCTTGAAAGAAATCTCCCTTTGTGGCTAAGTGTTCCCCTTTTTTCTCCCTAGGCCTCCTATTATTCTCATTTTGGTGTAAGATAGCTGCATTGTTGAGACCTGTAAATTGCTTATTCCCGAGAAGCGGCTTTCTTAGGGCGGCATTCCACATGCGCTACTTCTGGTAGCGCACCTCATGGCTTTTGCGCATTAGTTGTCTGTGCAGGCTGGGAAGGGAAAGTCAACATTAAATGCCTGACTTGCTAGGCTTAACATGAATTTAATGCAAGAATCTAGTTTAATCCTAACTAAGAGAGTTGGCTTGCAAGGAAAAAGGTAAACTAGGCTAGTTCTCTCTTAAGGATGCTTGCATGAAATGCAAAGGGTATGAGCTTGGATCTTTGGGCCCCCAAGCAACCTAAAGTCTTCCATGACCCCAAATCCACGTAGGCCCGATAACCTTCCGTAACCATCCACACCATAATCCACTTGACAAGCCTCGAATATGTGACTTGGGCTTAGCATGGCAGTGATTAGCATGAGGAAGCACGGCGTGATGAATAGGTATGAGCATGGCGTAAGTATCCGGCTTAATCATCGTAGCATGACATGTTTGTAAATATATTCCTAGTTGATCCTGTGTCTTGGCATGTATTTGGGCTTGAATGTAGGCTTTACATGACAATTGGACCTTGAAACTTGGTTGGATTGGTGTGTGACATTTTTGGGCCCCAACAAAGGGTCACCGCCTACTCAACTTACTTCCATAGGTGGTCTAGTGTGGTTAATCAGTCTTAGGGATCGCAACATTGGATAATGCTCATAGTCCCCCCGGGTTAACCGCATCGGGGTCTATACACATTTTTGGGGTGACTCAGCCTGGTTAATCCATTATGAGTCACTGCCTATTTGGTCATATTTTATCCATAGGTGGTCCTGCCTGGTATTACCACATGGGGGGGATCATGCTATCAGATGGATGCCTATAGTTCCACCTAGTTAATCCGCACTAGGGAACCATACGCATTACAAAATGGGATTCTGCTGAGTGGTCCAAAATGCTATCTTTGTTGAACCCTAGATTCTTATGAATTGAAATTGCTCAATGTCGATATTTGTGGTTGTAAATTAGGGTTACAATGTTATTGCTTGACATTTAAGTAGGAAATTACGGAGTTTCCCTTATTAAATTTCGTGAAATGATACATGATATCGTTGGTTGATTAATGTAGTTAATATTATTCATCGTTGAGTCATTCAATAGATTAATTGTGGTGATTGTGGAATTGACTTGGAAATTAGTGTTATATAGTTGAATGATGAAACAACAATCTTGGCTCTCATATGGTATCGTTATGTAAACTAAAATCTTGTGAGGCCTGTTCGTTTGGTTCCATCGAGTGATTTTGGAGCTCTATGTTCTTGCCAATTAATACCTTGAGAATTTTAGAGTTTAAGAGAATGGTGAATTATGAATCGCTTGATCCCTGCATAGGGTACGTAGGCAGTCTAAAGCAAAGGTTAGGTGCAGGCATGATATAAAAAGGAAAGTTACTGCGTTGTTAAAGTATTGATTTGTGTTTTGGTAATGTCCCGGAGGCGAGGCATGAATAATAAACAAGTAATTGGTGATGTCACATGTCGATCCTGGATGTATCTTGGGATCAGGGCGTGACACATAGCTTTGATTGATATTCTAGAGAACAAATATCTTGCTATTTGTAACAACCACCAATTCTAGCGACTCACAAGAAAAATGTTTTTTTAATGGACTTGTTGCTGCTACTGTCCATGATCGAGGATTGGGTTTTCCCAACAAACACAAAAGTGGAAGGTTTCTAATCCCTTTGTTTCTTTTTCTTCCAATATCTTATTCCTTTGAAATGTTTAAATCACTTTAGCATGAAGCAACTAAGAACACAATTTGACTAATTGTTATCATTTTGCGAAGGCAAAATGTGATGATCACACATTCACTTTTAGAACCTACAACATTGGACTAACCCAATCCAACACTATTCTGGCAAAAGCTAGTTACTCCGACAACTTGAATATTTAATAACAACTCTTTCACAAACATACATGAGATTGTAACACATCTATTCACTCTAACATCGTATTCATCATCTTATTTGTATTGTTAATACAAGTTCAAAAAAATTTCTCTCTTTATTGGTGTCAAGATATTAAAAAATTTAACGATGATCAATCATATCTATTCCATTCCTCGCTTTTTGGTTGCCCTCATAATTTTGTTAAAACTAAATCAAATCTGTTAAATAATAGTTAATTTGGCCGTGACTTAATTATATGCAGTAAGAAAAAGCAATTAAGTAGAAGCGTTTAAAGTGGGTAAAGTTTTGGTTGGTCATGTGACAGTCAGCTACACCCCCAAAAACAGCCAACGGGGGTGGGGAAGGACCTGGATTGTCTGCCCTTCCCATCTCATACCCTTCCCATCCCCTCCTATTTCTGTGATCACGGTTAAGCCACATCAACATTTTATATTCTCATTGCTTTTTGTCTTGTTATTTCTATATAAAAAAAAATCAATATAAAATGCTGATGTGGCTTAACCGTGACCATAGAATATAGGAGGGGATGGGAAAGGTATAGGATGGGGAGGGCAGACAATCCAGGTCCGGTGGGGAAACGTCTAACGGGATGTGCTAACACGAAGCCACAGAGACCACAGACTCGGAGAAATAGAGAGTGAGAGAGAAAAACAGTACCATAATTATCACCATCATCGTGCACCCTCCTCCTCCAATCCTCCTCCTCTCTCTCTTTCTCTCTCTCTCTCTCTCGCTTTCTATCTGATTTTCTCTGTATTTTTGTATTTGTAATGTGCAACTTTGAGTGTGTCAGATCGTGGGAGGGCAGACAATCTCACACCCTTCCCATCCCCATCTCATACCCTTCCCATCCTTCAAAAAAGAACAATACTTGACTACTTAAAGATGAGTAGAAATTTCTACTGAAAATTTTTCAAAATTGTTCGTTGTCAATTTATAGAACTTCGTGTTTATAATCAAAGCTGTTCATATTATAAATCACTCTATAAAGATCGTCTCTGTAAAAAATTAATTAAAACTAAAGTTGTTTAGTCATCAAACTGTTTAAAAACAAATGATTGGTGACACACCCCGACCGAGATCAGGGAGTGCTGGCCGTCACACGAAGGTGACGTAGCCATGTGCACGTGCGGAAGCTATTAAGAAAGTAATATAAAAGTATGAATAATTAAAAACACTAGCATACAAAGTACTAAAACAAGTGCTAGCGTATGTGAGACACAATTTCAGAGCAAGTCTACAGCAGTCAAAAGGAAAGATGCGACATAAATACACCCGAAGGTGACCCTACAATGGTGAGTGTCTGTCAGAAATGCCGGGACGCCCTCTGGGATAAACCACCGAACTTGCTAGACCACTAGAACCTGGAGGGGCGCAAAAACAAAAGCGTGAGTGGGCAAAAACAAAGCTCTTTGAAAACTCTTTAGCAAAATACATTCTAACCCCTCGCCGTAAAACCTGTATGCTTCCCAGAAAATGAACATATATACGTATGTATAGATATGCCAATCATGCTCCAAAACATGTCATTCATGCTCGAGAATATGCCACAACGGAATCTCATAATCAAATGCAAGTGCTCAAGCGTAAATCACATCAATAACATATAATCTGGCAGCCGGGAGTCACCTAACGTGACCTGTACGGCTGCATATAGAGCTCCAATCTCAACTCAATAACTGAATCTGCACACGAGTCGGAACCACCTATCGTGGTCTGTACGACAGGCTTGGTGTAATATATATATATATATATATATATATATATATATATATATATATATGCTCTAGTGCTACGATCACGTGAAGCTGGGCGATAAATCGCGGGTCACCTACAAGTCGGAACCACCTAATGTGGTCTGTACGACAGGCTGTGCACCTAACTTGGATCCAAGGCGAGCATGCGGTGCGGGAGGTGAACATACACGTGAAGGCTATGCCCCTAACTCTGGGCGGGAGCACTAACACCGGGGGTGCAGATTATGAGCTCTCTAAGCATCTCAAACTATTACTGCATACAAACATGAGTACCACTTACCTGGCACTTACCTGTGCGTCCACAGCACCAATACACATATACAAATGTATGCCGCTACTAATGCATGTGATGATGCATAAGTGATAATAATAAAATGCATGGCATAAATCAATTAACCCTTTTTAATCTATTTCTGGGAATTTAAATGTATATAGGTATATACGGAAAACAAAAGCCCACTCACTGATAAGTGGAAGGGTCGTAGCCCCCCTGCCTCGAGTGTGTACGTTCGTCCTCGGGATACGTATCACCTATACGCGAAAAAGCTACGAAAACGTTAATTTAAAAGCACATAACCAACTTCTCGTAATAACTTCTCATACATTGCTCAAAATGGACAATTGAATATACCAACGTGCTCTACACAACCTCAGGATCACACCCATATTTTTAAAATAATTTTTGGACCCCGCACGCGCCCCCATGCGCCGTCCAAGGCACGGACCTACGCGCCCCCCACGCGCGGCCACGTGCCATGCACACTGACGGTGTCAATAGACGCCGTCAGGAATATTCCGTTAAACTGACGGAATATTCCGTTAAACCTAACTGACGCCGTCACTGCCGTTAGGAATATTCCGTTAAAACTTAACGGAATATTCTCCTTTCTTCTCCGGCGAGACTCCGGCGCCGGCGACGGCGCCGGAAAACTGGGAAAATTTCAAACTCACTATTCTCCTTCGTTTTTCAACCATTTTTCACGATCTTTATACCAAAATGAAGCTTAGGACTAGTAGAATCACGTTAGACTACTTTTAAGGCCTAAAAATGAAGGAATTATACCTGTAACAACGATCCAAGTTCGGCCAACTTTGAACAGGACGATCCCGACGTCCAAACTCGTCCAACGAAACACTCCCAAGCTCCTGGGAACCTCACAAACACAACTATAAACTTAAAAAGTCCAAAAACCTGCTAGATTAGGTTTGCATGAATAGTGCTCAAATCGGCCATGGCGATATTGACGTGAAAACATTAGAATTCTTACCTGAAATTGGTATGGTTGTGCTCCTCACAACCTCACGAGTTCAATGGTGTAATTGGTTTCTTGATTGGTGAAGGTTTGAGTATTTTTGTGTGTGTGTCCGTATGTTGAAGAAGGAAGAAGAAGAAGAACTCGGGGAGAGAGAGAGAGAGAGAGACAGAGAAGAGACAATGGGAGAGGGAATCCCGGGAGAAAAAGAGAGGGTATGAGTGTGTGTGGTCCTACAACACCACACAACACAACACTAATGTGATAAAAACGAACTAGGGGGTAAAATTGTAATTTCATACGTACGTTTCGTTAGTTTCGGGACGGGATGTTACAACCTACCCACCTTAATAGAATTTCGTCCCGAAATTCAAAATAACTAAATAACAACCCCTAGTGGTCGAAGAATAATCTAGGATACAAATCCCTCATCCTATTTTCTGTCTCCCATGTCGCTTCTTCAACCGAGTGATTCCTCCACAAAACTTTCACTAAATTCACCGTTTTGTTCCTCAGAACCTTCTCTTTCCAATCTAAGATCGTTAACGGTTCCTCGTCATATGTCAAATCTGGATTAATCTCCAACGGTTGAGGAGGTATCACATGTGACGGATCAGCAACATAATGTCGGAGCATAGACACGTGAAAAACGTTATGCACTTTAGCCAACTCCGGAGGCAACTCCAACCTGTAAGCTACCTCACCAACTCGTTCTGTGACCATGTATGGTCCGATGTACCTGGGACTCAACTTCCCCTTCTTTCCAAACCGCACGACACCTCTCCACGGTGAAAGCTTCAGAAATACCCAATCTCCGACCTTATACACTCTGTCCGTAGCATGCCGATCTGCTAAACTTTTCTGCCTGTCCTGAGCTGCTTTCAGGTTAGACCTATTTACTTGAACATTTTGAGTAGTCTCCTCGACAATCTCCGGACCTACTAAAACTCTTTCGCCAACCTCTGACCAACATAACGGAGTGCGACAATATCTACCATACAAGGCCTCAAATGGCGCCATGCTAATGCTCGAATGGAAACTGTTGTTGTAAGCAAATTCCATCAAATCTAATCGCTGGTGCCAAGCATCACTGAACTGTAACACTGATGCTCGCAGCATATCTTCCAAGGTCTGAATAGTTCTCTCAGACTGTCCGTCCGTCTGTGGATGATATGTCGTACTGTAAAGTAGTCTCGTACCCAAAGCTTCCTGAAAAGCTACCCAAAACTTCGATGTGAATCGTGGGTCACGATCCGAGACAATACTCACAGAGACACCATGATACTTCATAACCTTTGAGATAAACAACTCTGCTAACCGGCTCAAAGAGTACTTCTCTCTTACTGGAATAAAATGTGCCGACTTAGTGAGCCGATCAACGATCACCCAAATGCCATCAAAGCCATTATGTGTACGCGGCAACTTGTACACAAAATCCATAGTGATATTTTCCCATTTCCACTCTGGAACGGGAAGCGGCTGCAACAATCCAAACGGCTTCTTTCTTTCTGCTTTAACCTGCTGACAAACAGCACAACTGCTCACATACTCGGCTATCTCCCTTTTCATACCCGGCCAATAATAAAATGGTCGAATGGTATGATACATTTTAGTCGCTCCTGGGTGCATGGCATAAACCGAGATATGTGCTTCATCAAGAATTTCCTTCTTCAACTCCACACTACTAGGCACAAACATTCTACCCTCTAACATCAACATGCCATCAGAATCACGAACTCTGAGATCTCGCCTCTTTCCTTGATCTCGAGCTCGAATTAGTTCTTGAATCTGTTCATCAGCTGTTTGAGCTTCAAGCACCCGATCAACCAAGATTGGCCTAACTTGAAAATTAGCAAGTAACGCCACTTCTCGATCTTCTGCTTCTAACCTTACTCCCGTAGCACGCAAGTCCACCAAAAGAGGAATACAACTAGCGTACAACGCATTAATACGGCCTTGTGACTTCCTGCTAAGTGTGTCAGCCACTACGTTCGCACGACCAGGGTGATAATCAATCGTGCAATCGTAATCGCTGAGCAACCCCAACCACCTCCGTTGACGAAGATTAAGTTCCTTCTGGGTAAAGAGATACTGAAGACTCTTGTGATCTGTGAAGATCCTACACTTCTCCTCGTAAAGATAATGTCTCCACAACTTTAACGCAAAGATGATAGCAGCCAACTCCAAATCATGTGTAGGGTAATTCATCTCATGGGGTTTCAACTGCCGCGAAGCATAAGCAATCACCCTACCATGCTGCATCAATACACATCCCAGACCATTCAAGGAAGCATCGCTATAAACCTCGAAATCACCACTATCGTCCGGGAGTGTCAAAACAGATGCATGAGTGAGACAATGCTTCAACTGCTGGAAACTCTGCTCACACTTATCATCCCACTCAAACTTAACGTCTTTCCTTGTTAACCTCGTCAGTGGCAAGGCAATTACCGAAAAATCCTTAACGAATCTCCGATAATATCCCGCCAAACCAATGAAACTTCTCACCTCAGTGACGGTTCGTGGTTGCTCCCAACTTTCCACAGCTGCAACCTTCTGAGGATCAACCAGAATACCTTGAGCAGAAATGATGTGCCCCAAAAACGCGACTTGATCTAACCAGAACTGGCACTTGCTAAACTTAGCATACAATTGGTGTTCCCTCAACCTCTTCAACACCAAAGTAAGATGTCGAACATGCTCCTCTTTGGACTTAGAATACACCAGAATATCGTCAATGAAGACAATAACAAATCTATCCAAGTAAGGCTGGAATACCCGGTTCATTAAATCCATAAAAGCTGCTGGTGCATTCGTCAACCCAAACGGCATAACCAGAAACTCGTAATGACCGTAACGAGTCCTGAACGCCGTCTTAGGAACATCATCCCTACTAATCTTCAGTTGGTAGTACCCAGACCTCAAGTCTATCTTAGAAAATACACGAGCACCTCTCAGCTGATCAAACAAATCATCAATACGAGGCAATGGATAACGGTTTTTAATCGTCACCCGATTCAATTGCCTGTAGTCGATACACAGCCTCAAAGTTCCATCTTTCTTTCTCACAAACAACACTGGAGCGCCCCAAGGCGAAGTACTAGGCTGAATAAATCCCCTATCCACTAATTCCTGTAGCTGCACTTTCAATTCCCTTAACTCAGCGGGAGCCATACGATAAGGAGTTAACGAAATAGGATTAGTACCTGGAAGCAACTCAACAGTGAACTCCATATCTCGAGCTGGGGGTAAACCAGGTAAATCCTCAGGAAAAACATCTAGGAAGTGTCTGACCACTCTCACATCCTCAACTCTGTTAGGAACGGTCTCCTCTAGCACCACATGAGCTAGGTATCCCTGACAACCTTTAGTCAACAATTTCTTCGCTTGCAAAGCTGAAATAACGCCGTGTCTTACCCCACTCTGCTCACCCACAAAAGTAACCTCAGGTAATCCAGGACGGTGAAACGTAACTACTTTCCCGTAACAATCAATGTTGGCACGATAGAAGTGCAACCAATCTGTGCCCAAAATCACATCAAAATCGACAATATCTAACGGGATAAGATCAGCGAGCATAATAACACCCTCTACTATCACTGGACATCCTGGGTACATACAATCTACAACACATCTCTCTCCTCTAGGCATAGCGAACTCTAAATCGTACCCTAGAGGTGTGGGGCGAGGTTGCGTTACTTGAGCAAATGTATGAGAAATAATGGAATGTGTAGCTCCACAATCAATTAAGACTCTAGCAAAATAACCAAGAATGTTTAACGTACCCATAATCAAGTCCGGGTTGTTCTGAGCATCCTGCAGGGAAATATTGTGAATACGCCCCTGGCCCTGCTGTCGTCCACCACGACCTCTGCTCGCTTGAACACCGCGACCTTGAGCTCCACGCCCCTGACTGGGCTGACCCATCTGTCTCAAAGACCCTGCACTACTAGTAGCAATCTCACTCTGCTGATACTGTCATCCTTGGTACCACTGAGAACCACCTACCGGAGCTGGAGGATACGGCATGTAGTTGCTGGAATACGGGGGATAACCACCCTGTGAATACGGGTCCTGGGGGTACTGATACTGTCCCGGAGCATAAGGAACAGCATCACCCTGATAGTGGTAAGCACCACCTCTACCTGCTTGACCATAATTACTCGGACCCTGGATTTGCCGAATCGGTGCAGGTGGCGGCATAAAGGTCTGCTGCAGCTTCTGCTGCTGACCCTGGGGACAATTCACCGTTCTATGTCCCACCTGTCCACACGTGAAACAACCACCGCTGCCATGTCTGCACTAGCCGAAATGTCGGTTATTACATCTACGGCAAAATGGAACTCGGCTTCGGCCACCATTACCTAGTCTCTGGCCTCGAGCGCCTCCATAAAACCTACCTCCTCGTCCCTGTCCAGAGGTACTGAAACCACCACTAGACGAACTTGAACTAATACCACCCCTCTTGAAGTTCTGAGTCTGGCGAGGCCCAAGTGACGTTTGACCTTTTCCTTTGTCATCTTTCTTTTCATCACTGTCACTCGACATATTCTCAGAGTCCTCTATCCTCAATAGTATCTCGTAAAAATCCTGGTAGGACTCACAGTGAGTAGTAGTCGCCATAGAACGCCATCTCTTCCTAGTGCCTAAGCGGAAACGACGAAGCATCTCCGCCGGATTACCAGCGACGTCAGGATAGTAACGAGACAGATCAGTGAACTTACGATAATACTCGTTAGCCGTCATCTTTCGCTGTTTCAACTCGGTGAATTCCTGTTTCTTACGATCAATATACTCAGGGGGTACAAACCTCCTCTGAAACACATCCTTGAAAACATTCCAATCAGTCCTCTGAGCTGGAGTCAACCTACGAAGCTCCTGTTCCCACCAGGCCGCAGACTCCATCTCCAGAAACCATGAGGTTGTCTCGACCCACCTCTCCATAGGAAGGTTCCCCTGGTTATGCAACACACGGAAAGTCTTCTCTATGTGTTCCAACCAACGTTCTGCGCCTTCGTGACCCTCACTACCTTTAAACTTATCCAACTTCAGATTATACATAGTCTCCAGAGGAGTCCTCTGGGGAGGGCGCATCACTGACTGAATGGCTGTAGCAATAACTTCCCCCAACTGAGCAACATCGGGGAAGCTAGACTCAGAAGAACGACGTGGTTCCCGACGAGGCGGCATGATTCTGACAGAAGACACCAACTATTAGAATACTCACAAGGACACAGGACTGCCAAACCTAGGCTCTGATACCAAACTGACACACCCCGACCGAGATCGGGGAGTGCTGGCCGTCACACGAAGGTAACGTAGCCATGTGCGCGTGAAGAAGCTATTAAGAAAGTAATATAAAAGTATGAATAATTAAAAACACTAGCATACAAAGTACTAAAACAAGTGCTAGCGTATGTGAGACACAATTTCAGAGCAAGTCTACAGCAGTCAAAAGGAAAGATGCGACATAAATACACCCGAAGGTGACCCTACAATGGTGAGTGTCTGTCAGAAATGCCGGGACGCCCTCTGGGATAAACCACCGAACTTGCTAGACCACTAGAACCTGGAGGGGCGCAAAAACAAAAGCGTGAGTGGGCAAAAACAAAGCTCTTTGAAAACTCTTTAGCAAAATACATTCTAACCTCTCGCCGTAAAACCTGTATACTTCCCAGAAAATGAACATATATACGTATGTATAGATATGTCAATCATGCTCCAAAACATGTCATTCATGCTCGAGAATATGCCACAACGGAATCTCATAATCAAATGCAAGTGCTCAAGCGTAAATCACATCAATAACATATAATCTGGCAGCCGGGAGTCACCTAACGTGACCTGTACGGCTGCATATAGAGCTCCAATCTCAACTCAATAACTGAATCTGCACACGAGTCGGAACCACCTATCGTGGTCTGTACGACAGGCTTGGTGTAATATATATATATATATATATATATATATATATGCTCTAGTGCTACGATCACGTGAAGCTGGGCGATAAATCGCGGGTCACCTACAAGTCGGAACCACCTAATGTGGTCTGTACGACAGGCTGTGCACCTAACTTGGATCCAAGGCGAGCATGCGGTGCGGGAGGTGAACATACACGTGAAGGCTATGCCCCTAACTCTGGGCGGGAGCACTAACACCGGGGGTGCAGATTATGAGCTCTCTAAGCATCTCAAACTATTACTGCATACAAACATGAGTACCACTTACCTGGCACTTACCTGTGCGTCCACAGCACCAATACACATATACAAATGTATGCCGCTACTAATGCATGTGATGATGCATAAGTGATAATAATAAAATGCATGGCATAAATCAATTAACCCTTTTTAATCTATTTCTGGGAATTTAAATGTATATAGGTATATACGGAAAACAAAAGCCCACTCACTGATAAGTGGAAGGGTCGTAGCCCCCCTGCCTCGAGTGTGTACGTTCGTCCTCGGGATACGTATCACCTATACGCGAAAAAGCTACGAAAACGTTAATTTAAAAGCACATAACCAACTTCTCGTAATAACTTCTCATACATTGCTCAAAATGGACAATTGAATATACCAACGTGCTCTACACAACCTCAGGATCACACCCATATTTTTAAAATAATTTTTGGACCCCGCACGCGCCCCCACGCGCCGTCCAAGGCATGGACCTACGCGCCCCCCACGCGCGGCCACGTGCCATGCACACTGACGGTGTCAATAGACGCCGTCAGGAATATTCCGTTAAACTGACGGAATATTCCGTTAAACCTAACTGACGCCGTCACTGCCGTTAGGAATATTCCGTTAAAACTTAACGGAATATTCTCCTTTCTTCTCCGGCGAGACTCCGGCGCCGGCGACGGCGCCAGAAAACTGGGAAAATTTCAAACTCACTATTCTCCTTCGTTTTTCAACCATTTTTCACGATCTTTATACCAAAATGAAGCTTAGGACTAGTAGAATCACGTTAGACTACTTTTAAGGCCTAAAAATGAAGGAATTATACCTATAACAACGATCCAAGTTCGGCCAACTTTGAACAGGACGATCCCGACGTCCAAACTCGTCCAACGAAACACTCCCAAGCTCCTGGGAACCTCACAAACACAACTATAAACTTAAAAAGTCCAAAAACCTGCTAGATTAGGTTTGCATGAATAGTGCTCAAATCGGCCATGGCGATATTGACGTGAAAACATTAGAATTCTTACCTGAAATTGGTATGGTTGTGCTCCTCACAACCTCACGAGTTCAATGGTGTAATTGGTTTCTTGATTGGTGAAGGTTTGAGTATTTTTGTGTGTGTGTCCGTATGTTGAAGAAGGAAGAAGAAGAAGAACTCGGGGAGAGACAGAGAGAGAGACAGAGAAGAGACAATGGGAGAGGGAATCCCGGGAGAAAAAGAGAGGGTATGAGTGTGTGTGGTCCTACAACACCACACAACACAACACTAATGTGATAAAAACGAACTAGGGGGTAAAATTGTAATTTCATACGTACGTTTCGTTAGTTTCGGGACGGGATGTTACAATTGGTATTGATAAAAGCATTACGAATTGTCTATATATTTGTTACAATAGATTGACTAAACAACCTTAGTTTCAATTTATTTTTTGCAGAAATGATCTTTACAGTATAATTTATGGTATGAACAATTCTGATCATAAGCACAAAGCTTTGTGATTAAAACACTAAGAGTTTTAAGTAGGAGTTCCTACTCATCTTTAAGTAACTAAGTATTGTTCCACAAAAAATATAAAAACATAGAATGAGGAAAAGCACAACTTCATTGTGTCATCATCGGAAAAGGATCCTCTCTAGATCCTCTTTGTGAGGATCCGGGGGATCAATCAATTATGTTCATTCATTATACATCGTATTATCATAAATCATTTAAAATTTAAAATTTAAAATTGAATATAAATAGTAGCTAACAAAAACTAATCGCACGATGTACGATGAATAAACATGATTGATTGATACCCCGATTCCCACAAAAAGGAGCGGAGAGGATCCTTTTCTGTTGTCATGATCTTCTCTTCATCATCATCCATCTCATCCTCTCATCTAATAAACGCTTCCCACCAAACCCTAACTAAAATAAATTATTTAAATAATTAACATGTTCCATCATCCCTGTTCTTATTACGCTACTGTTACAGTACTCTTTGCGGTCTCAGACTCTCACTTAAAAAGATGAACGGAATGAAACAGAACGGAGCAAATTAAAACTTTCCCCATGAGACTTTGGCATGTATGTAAAGATTGTTAATATATAAAAAGAGAGAGTTGCGGAGAAAAGGGAAGTGATGTTGACAATACGAGAAAAAGAGTGGGACGACCGTGATTTCCATTTCTTATATTCTTTTGCTAATCTGGCAGCCTTTCTCTCTCCTCTTTTCTTTCTCTCTCATACAGTCACAGTCTTTCTGTCTCTCTCTCTCTCTCTCTCTAAACAGTAAACATACAGAGTGGCCCGTGCATGTTGCATCTTGGTTCTTGCTTGTTGCAACACCACCGTCAGCAGCCTCATCCCCACCACCAACGAATCATCAACAACATATAACCCATGATCTTATTGTTTGTCTTTTCTTGCTTGTTACATAAGCAAAACAATATTCTTTCTTCCAATCCAATATTTGCATGTCTTTATACTTTTAACCTAGCTTTCTTTTTTCTTTTTCTTGTGATCTTCTTATACACTATAGTTATTCCATGCTTGCAATTCGATTTTACAGCTCACTCAATCAGAACTAGGATTGGACAAGTCATCACAATACTAGGGTTTAGTAGCTAGCTTATTGGTTTCTAGAGTTTTTTTTTTTTTTTTTTTTTTTTCAAAAAGTGATTCATCTTTTTCTTTATGTTCATCATGATCGATTTTTATTGAACAGGGTAATTTGGTTATCGGGTAGTATTGTATATAGTTAATTATTTGTTAAGATGTTTGTGAATGTGAAAATATATGGATCAGAGAGTTGTTATAGTTAAGAGGACCACTTTGGAGTTTGGATATGGAAAGAAATTACCTAGGTGATTCTCAAACAGTAGTAATTGTGTAAAGAAAGTGCATGCCTATTGGCTTGACATTTCTAATCCCCACCACTGACCAATGCCACTGCTCACTGGGTTGGTTCACATTAGTCATTAGAATCATAAAGTTCATCTCCTATATTCTTCTAGTCCTACACATATTACTCAGTATATATTTATTTATGCTTTAGATTTTCTTTCTTATACATGGAGATGGAGGCCCATATTGTATTCGACAATCGGGTTCGAACTCCTAAAGGAAAAAGAGAGGAGTACGTATGCATACATAACCGACCAACACTACCGAACTAGTTTAACCTTTGGTTAATACAATGCATTGATACTGCAAAGTCTACTAAAATTGATGACGATGACACAAGTGTCATGTTGGAGTAAAATTTTGCATCGGGCGTATTAAAAAATAATACGTTGAAACTATAAGTAGTTAAGTTGAAACTATATCGGTGACATTGGTGGTGGACTATTTTACACTTGAAAAATTGATCATAATATCAGAGCATGTTATTCTTCTAATACGTCTTGGGCTCTAGTTACTCGGCTTGAATTATGATTTTAGTGAATGAATAATGACTAATAAGTTGGTGTTTAAAAAGTCATGCATTGGCTTCAGTAACTGAAAATAAAGGTCAGACTCTCGAAAAGTTTGGCGTTAGCTTTGGTATAATGACTTGACCAGTTCTTGATGTTCAAATTTTTTTCCCTTGTGACCCCATATGGGAGTTTCACTTCTAATATTACCGAGGTCTTTAATGATAAACTCCACGCCTAGTAATATGTATACATAGCTAAGTTGAGGATATTTGAGATAATGGCAATATTTGCGATAGGTCATATTGAGCCTAAAAGTTTGTCATGGTATTAGAGTAGACTATTCTTCTAACACGTTATGGGTTTGAATTTACTTCCAATATGGGAGTTTCATCATTGAAGAACCTATGTGTAATTAGAAACAGAATCACACAATATAAGGCATATTTAATTTTGTAAGATTTCAATGGTGGATTCTTTTGCCACTTAGTACTACGGTCTAATTGTATTCCTCTTCACTTGTAAGTGAGAGATCTTAGGTTTGATTCTCACCAAAGGCGAATTTGAATCAAGTGATTGCTAGTCCATTGTAAGGCTAGGCACATCCCACCTCCTTAGTGTAAATATCGCTTATTAAAAAAATTAAAAATTAAAAAATTAAAAAAGACTGCCCCATAGTGTCACACACAACTTGCAATGATAATATATCTTTAAAATTACTAGGATATCCTTATTCTTAATGGTTTAACTGGTGCTTTGTGATTAACACAATCGTTAATTTAACTGGTGCAACTGTTATCAAACCAACCTGATATGCACCACTCCAAAACTGCAATTTTATGTATGATTTTGTATCATATTAACGGGTTGTGTACGGTGTTTGACGGTTCAGTGACCCTTTGAAAATATGAGCGGTCTTAATCCCATTTAAGAAGAATACTTAAGTTTCCACCCCTTCTGCTCATTTTACCTACTTCCTTCCCCATTTATTATTTATGGTATAAAAACATTAAAAATAACACTTTTCCAATTCTATATAAAATGATAAGTAATTCCTCCTAGCTAAACACTATTAAACACAAGTTCATAACCTCTTTTTTGAAGTAGGATTCTCTCTTTCTATTCTCATCCTCTTTCCTCCTCTTCTCTCATACTTTATTTTTTATCTTATTATCTTTATAAAAAAAAATTAATATAAAATATTAATTTGACTTAACCGTAACTATTCAAATAGAAAAAGAGTAAATAAGAGAGAGATTAGAATGGGCAGAATACTCCTCCCTCTTTTGTTTCCTCTTACTTTTACAGGACTCATGACCCTGACTAGATGGTACGATATCCACCATGAAAAGAAGAGTATTCTTTTATAATATTTTGAAAGTAATTATTGTGGATATATATTTTAGACTTAATTGTAACAATACCCTTTAACTTTTATTCTTAGTTTAATTTTTGTCTTTGGACTCTTAGATTTGTTTTTTTAGTCCTCAAACTTAATAATATGTTGCATCTTTGGTCATTTTCATTAAAACCGTCTTTTTAGGTTAAATCTAGGGATATATTAGAAACTTCAACTTAAAACTTCCAAAACAATAGAAGAAGCTAAAAAAAAATGAAAATTATAAATTAATATCTAAAACTTAAAACAAAATGCAATTTGAACCATAAAATACAAAAAGAAAATGGATGGACTTTAACAACTTGTATATTTTAGGCAATGCGATTTCAAAGCTATAGGAGATCAAACTATGGTTGGACTTACACAACTAACAAACCACATATTAAGCTACAGAAAAAAAAAATTCCTATATATTCAATTTTTTCTATCGCAAAATAAAAATGATTTTAGGTTTTTTTTTTTCTTTCTCATTTCTCATTTTTAAATTTATTTTCAGTGTTGTGGGATAAAGTTCCTAATATACTCCTAAATTTAAGAGAAAATAGATGGCGTTAGTGAAAAGGATCAATGGTACAACACTTTGTTATGTTCGAAGACTAAAAACACTAATATGAGAGGAGGTTAGGGACTAAAATTAAAATAGGGGTAAAGTTCATGAACCATTACTACAATTAAGCCTATATTTTATATTGCGAGTTATATGTGTGAAATATTAGTTAAGTGTAAGTAGTAGTCTTTTGTTTTACATCGATGAAGTGAACATGTAATACCAGTTATAACTACTATATATACTCCACTTTGAAGATTAATGAATTTACAAGAAATTCTTCAAATATTATTTTTTATATTTTTGGTATTTACCATGTTCAATTCAACTTAATATCAGAGTAGTTCACTCTTGGTGACTTGACACCCCAACACGAAGTGTCCACGTGGATACCCAAGACCAAGGTGTGTTAACCAACACATGGAAGGTGAGGAAACCATAAAGTGAAAATTATAAGTAAATTAAAACTTGAAAAACAAATAAGAGTGCGCAGTGTGCGGAATTGAACCCTTATTGTAATGCATAAGTGTCAAAGCATATATAAACGTGCAGCAGAAAATCAAGATTATTCCCATTTTAAAGAATGGACATTTATACAAAAAAGAAAGTGCTAGTCAGCAATTGCCAATTATTCCTTATCTCCACAAAAGCTCAGCCTCTTAGTCTTGGAGGAGCATAAAACAAAAAAAAGTGAGTAATGGGCTAAAAAAAATTTGTATCTGTAAAAAGTAACCCTTATTGTAAAACCTATATAGTTTCTAGTACAACAATCACATGAAGTTAGCGCTAAACACTTACATACAGGTCCAAGTTGCCTGGTGCAATTTAGGGTTAGGTTGGCACCTACTGGATCGAAAGTGAACATATCCGTACATGTGAACATACACGTGAGCTTGGTCATGCACATTATGCACTGCCATACCCGCACTGACATGCGCCACACATGCTGGAGTAGGAATTTCGGTTGCCGAAAGTGAAATATTATGTCACCGAACGAAATATTATGTTAAAGTTAATAAAAATCATTGTCTGGCTAATATCCGGATCAAGTTTCTACTCATAAGGAACAATATCAGAGACTTGTGGAGAGTTTATTTATCTTACATTTGTCTTGACATTGCTTATGTAGTTAGTGTAGTAAGTTAGTTTATGCACTCACATAGTGAAGCTCATAGAGATGCAGTAATTTGTATTTTGAGGTACTTAAAGATGGCTCTAGGTAGAGGCTTGGTTTTCTCCAAGAATGGTCATTTGAATGTAGAAGGGTTTACAAATACAGATTGGGGGTTGGGGGTTGGGGGTTGGGGGGGGGCGGGGGGGGGGGGGGTGGGAAGAAGGAGTTCTATCATTGATCGCCGGTCCACATCTGGATACTTTACTTTTGTGGGTGGTAATTTGGCTACTTGGAGAAGCAAGAAACAAAAAGTGGTTGCTAAGTCAACTGCAAAAGCTGAGTTTCGTGGTATGTCTCATGGTACATGTGAGTTGTTGTGGTTGAAGGAATTGTTGAGGGATCTTCAGTATGAAGCCAAGGGTGTTATGAAACTCCAGTGTGATAGCAAGGCTATTATTGAGATTGCTCATAATCTAGTGCAACATGATTGCACAAAATATGTGGAGATTGATCAGCATTTCATCAAGGAAAAATTAGATGTTGTAATTATTGCTTTTCTGTTTGTTGGATTTGAATATCAACTTGTTGACATGCTTACTAAGGTTGTATCTAGTAGTGTGTTTTCTAACTGACTTGACAAGTTGGGTAAGCGTGACATCTTTAATTGCTCCAATTTTAGGATGAGTGTTGCAAGTTGTATGTGTAAATATTAGTGTGTAATTAGTAATCTTTTGTCTTACATCGACGAAGTGTATCTAATACCAATTGTAACATACACACACACACACACACACACACACATATATATATATATATATATATATATATTCGACTTTGGAGGTTAATAAATATACAATAAATTTCCCTTTTATATATTTTTTATATTTATCATGTCCAATTCAACTTTTAGTACTTCAGATAGAATGCCAAACAACAAATGGTTCATCGGCATTTAGGGTTTGGTGTTAATTGCAACCAAATGTAACCTATTTACACGGTTATGAGTCATGACTGACATTTTAAAACTACGTGAACCAAACTGCGATAAGTAGAATCTGTCATTCAAGAAACACATGTCTGTAACTAAGATTGAAATATTGTTGCCTGTGAGCTTGGATTTACGAAAAATAAAGTTATCGCTTGGAGTAAATGTTAAGCATGCATGACAACAATCACAGCATGCTATATTTGGTCTGACAATGTAAAATGCTTGCTCCACTAGCATCCAGTTGCTTGTGCTTACTAAAAAAAAAAAAGCATCCAGTTGCTTGCACCAAAATGTGTGTGTGTATATATATTCTCTCTTTCTTTCTCTCGCAATTCAGAGAGTGACTATTCATTCAGCTGTTGCATGTGTTGTTGCGTGTAATTGAACACTTTGCCCATCCTTTCCTGTTTGATGATGGTAATAAGTAAGCTTATGACAATTGCATGAGCCTCATCTGTTCATCAATGTCATTGGTTTGTCCTACAAGTTATCATTGTTTATATATACAGTAAAATATAAATTAAACACAGGTTATCATGATCCGAAAAGGAATTATTAGAGTATCATAATTTAATTCTTGCACAAGCATGCTAGTCAAGATTCTGGACAACTAAAGCAAATTACTTTTATGGGGGTTTTGAACATTAATTCCTGCAAAAGATTAAAATTAAAAAAAAAAAAAAATCAGGTGCTAGATTACATATTTAATTTAATTCATTGACGTGTACTTTTATCCAAATTCATATTCAATTTTTGTTATTTAATATGTATTTTTATTTAATCTCTCCACATTAAATTTTAATTTTATTAATTTGCACATATTTAGTCCTTTAATTATAAATGAACATAAATGAGGAAATATTAAAAGAAATTTGTGATACAAAAATATATAAATACATAAGTGTACATAAATGAATGTGCTGAAATATATAAAATTGACTTTTTGTACCAAAATATATTATAATGAACCTAAATGTATGTACCAAAATGTATTATATTGAATTAATGTACCTAAATGTCAACACCAAAATGTATGTACCGAAATGTATGTACCGGAATATAGTATATTAAATTAATGTACCTAACAGTCAATACTCAAATGAGAGGTATTAGGTTCGAAACTCGTGGATGACGAATTTGATACCAAATTAAGTTGTCCATTGTGTGGCTTAGCCGAACCCCCCTCGCCTTAGTGTAAAATATATGTTGTATTAAAAAAATAAAACTCAAATGTGTGTACCAAAATGTACGTACCGAAATGCATGTATATGTTTGTATCGATGAATTAATGTACCTATAAGTTTGTATTGATGGATGTACTGAAATATTCAAATGTATTAATGTACCTAAATGAAGAACATATAAAATTGTTATCGGACTATATATTATAAAATAATTAGTTGCCTAAATGAAGACATTAAAATATATTATTATAATTTAAATGTAATTAATACATTAAAATAGGAATAAAAAGATAAATAAAACATCAAAATATAACTAATAACTGAGATGATTAAATTAGTTATATTTTGATGTTTTATTTATCTTTTTATCCCTATTTTAATGTATTAATTACATTTAAATTTAATTTTCATTTCAATTATAATAATATATTTTAATGTCTATAGACAACTAATTTTTTTTTTTATAATATATAATCCGATAACAATTTTGTATGTTCTTCATTTAGGAACATTAATACATTTGAATATTTCATCCATCGATACAAACATATATGTACATTAATTCATCGATACAAACATATGTATGCATTTCGGTAAGTACATTTTGGTACACACATTTGAGTTTTTTTTTTCCCGAGTACAACGATCTATTTTAGACTAAGGCGAGGGGGATTCGGCTAAACCACACAATGGACAACTTAATTTGGTATCGAATTCACCATCCACGAGATTCGAACCTAATACCTCTCATTTGAGTATTGACTTTTAGGTATGTTAATTCAATATACTATATTCCGGTACATACATTTCGGTACGTATATTTTGGTACATACATTTCGGTATTGACATTTAGGTAAATTAATTCAATATAATACATTTTGGTATATACATTTAGGTTCATTATAATATATTTCGGTACAATCATATAGATACAAATATTTCGGTACAAAAAAGTCAATTTTATATATTTTGGCACTTCTATACACTTATGTATTTATATATTTTTGTATCATAAATTTCTTTTTATATTTTCTCATTTATGTTCATTTATAATTAAAGAACTAAATATGTGCAAATTAATAAAATTAAAATTTAATGTGGAGAGATTAAATAAAAATACAAATTAAATAACAAAATTTGAATATAAATTTTGATAAAAGTACACTTCAAGAGATTAAATTGAATTTGTAATCTAGCACCAGATTCTTTTTTTCTTTTTTTTTTAATTTTAATCTTTTACAATGACTAATGTTCAAAATCCCATTTTATTGCAGTAAGTATTTTGTTGGCATTTTAGAAAAGATGAGAAAGGAAACACCAAGATCTTGAATTCTTTTTGGATGAGCATCCTCTGCATGTTTTTTAACATTCAATACTTTGCAAGACTTTTAATCTTGTTCATTCAATAGGATCTGACGGCTAAAATGATTGCCGCATTTTTTAACCTTGTTCAATAGGATCTTACATGTAGGTCTCTTTGAAGTTTGATGTTTATTCTCTACAGAGTATTTTTGTATCTTTAATAATATTAAAAATGAAGAGGGTAGCCATACATATAAAATTTATTTTATCTTGTCAAATATGATTAATGTCATATACAAATGGAATAGCCAACAAATATCACAAGAATTAAAAAAAAAAAAATTGAAGTATAAATAAAAGTTTGAAAATTTTTAATCTTGCAAAATATAAGAGATCCAAATTATGTTTAAAAAATTCCAAAATAAAACCAAATTCTGAAATTTCCGATAAATTTCGATTAATCTAAAATTCCGATATTAAAACTAATATTTGATTACGAAGGCTTTTAAATTAGCATGAGAATGCTTGTTTCTGATTCGATCCAATCGAAAATCACTACTAGTAGTAAATAATTAGTGGGTACGTGTACAGGGCAGCTCAATTAAATAAATTACAAGGTATTGAGTAGTGACGGCCTCTAGTGGCAATAGACTTGGAAAGTGGCCTAACATATAACTTGTCAAGGATACTCTGTGAATTTTTTTTATGAGGATCCTAGAAATCTTCTAATTACTTTCATTTATCATATATCGTGCAGTTAATTTTTGTCAAATATTGTTTATATATAATTTTAAATAAAAAAATTTACAATAATTTCTAATTGTACAATATACAATAAATGAATATGTTTAGAAAATTCTTAAGATCACAAGAGGATCGGAAAGGATCCTCATTCCAAAAATAAAGGCAGCCTACCTAGATTTTAGACAGGACACATGATTGCCTATATAACTAAGCCCACGTACCGACACCCCTTTTTGTAAATAAGCTTTTTATTATATTAATTAATCAGATATTTATATACCGGGATATTTTTACTGATATGCTATTCATACATCTTATTTTCCTTCTCACACCATCTTTGATAATTTCTGTTCACTGAGCTTCTTCCATTCATTCGATTCGACGGCCGAAAATTAAAAAGGTGTGTGAAAAGTAAAATGAAGTGCGTGGATATCACATCCCTATTTTTATTCGTTATCCTTAAATGGTGGGAATACTCATTATTCTATTTATTACTATTAATTGAGTTTAAATTTTAAGATTTGTATCTATCTATTATATACACTATTTAAATTTCTAAATTTAAACTTATATGACGATAATAATAAAATGGTGAGTATAACCATAACGGGAAAACGGAAAGCAAATATATTTCCACAAAACACGATCATGACTGATGACTGATGACTGATGGAGAGAGAGTTATCATGATTCAGCAAGGACAATGATACTCAATGGAACAGTAGAATTGCATACTTTGAGAAGGAAAAAAAAAAGTGATGAATGCCATGAAGGCTTCCAAAATGTGTAGTGCTGCACCAGCAGATTATCAGGTTCACAGAAAATATGGCCAAATAGTTGGTTTTTAAATAAAATATAAATAAAGAACATATAACTTTGCTCTAGGAAGACAAAGCAAAGATCATTACTAATCACATTTGATACCCCACCCTTTTTTTGGGGCAGAAAAGAAAAAGAATGATCAGCTCCCTATTAATTGACCTAGTGATCATTGGGATGTATCAAGACATTGGATTTTGATGTAGAATGTAGGATGTAGATGCAGCCTCACCTTGCTAAGTTATGAATTTGAGGCTATGAACCCGAATTTCTCTTTGGAAAGGAAAACAAAATTATGGTATTTGAGCAACGGTCTAATAGAGGAGAGAAAATTTGGTCAAAGTTTTCTTCATACGATTCTTTTTCAACAAGCAAACGATATTATGTTATTTACAAAGATAATGTTACAAGGCTCCTCAGGCCACTCAATAGATTACAATTAAGTTAGAACTAAGTTCACTCCTTAGTCATCAGTATTCCATGTAAATCGAACTTGAAACATTCTCCAACAAAATGGAGACTAAATGCCACTTGATCGACTGGATCATGTGCATGTGTAGATTGATTGACATATAGTGTTTTGTTGAAACATAATGAAATGAAGCAACATTCTGTAACACATATTAACAATTTCCAGCTAAATTTTTTGTCATAATTGAAATGCCCAAAAGCATGAACTTTAAGAACACCCAAAGCATATGATGTCCCAATTTTTGGGTAGCCATATTTCAGTTGGGCAGTTAAGCTTAAGAATGAAGCAGACGTGACAACTCCTAAGAGAAGACAGTTACGCGTGCAAGTGTGATCTAATCTGTAAGCTAAGCATGTTCGTAAACAGTTTTTTGTTTTGTAGATGTTTTCATTTGGACATTATAGGGCCAATAATTAGAATGATCAAAGTAGGATTTGTAGGAATTTTTTATGCCGAAAGAGAGAAAAAGCACATTTGATGCCCAGTCCCGCCACACCATCATCATCGTCTCCTGTCAACGGTGACCCCAACTGTGACCACGTTTTGGGCTTGTGCCCAACTATACAGGCCGCCCTTTTCTTGAATCATTAGTAAGTGAAGACCTATAAGCAAGCAAACAGGCTGGTATTTAGTACCACAATTTAGTGATATTTCTCTTTATCGGTAAGTGGAGATTTTTTAAACAAAATTTGTTGTGTATACCTTTGCAAAAGACGATCATTTTGTACCATATAAGGTCATCTCGAATGAAGAGGTCTAAAGATCCAAAAGCCAAAAAATGACATGATTTGCCAAAAAACGCATCTCCAACATATGATTGTGCTATAATTCTATGAAGCCAACCAGACCATTATTTGGCCAAAGGGGCATCAAGCTGGCCGAACGTAGCCCCCTCATAGCCCTTTTCTGGGCCCAACTCCTTAGTTGCAATAATTTTCAAATTCAACGACTGGATTTGAAAACATTCAAAGGTAGTTTAATTGAATTAACCAATAAATTTAAAGTATAAACTAAAAACTAATAAATTATTAAGGAGACTATATTTAACTTATTCGGTTGGAGATGATATATGAGTATGACTTAACATTGTTCATTTAAAAATATTTTTTTTGTAAGGTTATAATTCTAGACGACGCTATAATTAACCTTTTCGGTTAAAGATCACCTAAGAAACTTTGAGTTCATTCAATATCCCAATTATCTCTCCGACTACGGCACAAACATACATCGCCCTCCATTCTCAAAATTCAGCATCTAGGACCCTCCGGCATGGATCCAACCATTTGACTCTCGAGTCTTGAGTTCGATTGCGGATGAGTCCAATCCCCGGAGCCCTTAGACTGGCCTCGGGACCTACCAACCCAAAATTCACGCCCAACTTCAAAAAATTCAATGAAGCTTTACTACAAACTTGCTTTAAGAAAAATAAAAACATTTTCAAGATCCACATAAAAATAAAACTTAAAAATTTACGGAAACAACTTTTAAATAGTTTCAATTCTCTTTTTATTTGAAAAAAAAAATGAAATCATTTATCAAAATAGTTTCAAATTTTCAATTTTTATGAATGAAAATTAAAAGCTAAAAATTGAAAGAAAAAAAAAATCAACATTTATGAATATTTTCTTTACCAATTCCTAATATCACAAAACTATTGAACCTGAAGGTTTCAATGATGTTACTATGATCCTATATTTTACTCATGCTACGTTTGGATGAAAAACTTTAAAATTCAATGAAATTTTGGACTCAATTTTAAAAATGCACAACAAGAATAGTACCAAATTACTATTGAACTTCAAATTCATTACCAAAACATAACAAATACTATTAGAGGTGTCGTTTGAAAGTTCCCTCAAATTTGTTGTCTTCAATCACTTTCGAGTCATTCTATGTTCTTCCACCTTACATCACATTTTAATATTTTCAAATACTTTCAACTAATCTTTTAGTATTATCCGAAATTAAAAACAAAATTATTTTTATTATTTTATTCAAAAAATAATAATATTGTAATACAAATTGCCTAGACTATTCAGTTTAAGGGTAGAGATGCATTTCGGTAGTTACTGTTCATTAAAGATAGTTACTATTCACTTGGAGGGTTTGAATTGCCTATTGCCCAAGGGCTTTTTAGGGCTGCAAGTGCTCTAAATAGCTGGTATGTTTTAGCAATTTATTTTAGTTGGTCAATTTCTCTGTCACTCACAAGTGACTTAATTCGTGATAAGTAAGAAAGAGAGATTAGATTGTTAAGTTTCCTTTCACTAAAGCCCAAACAACTTATAGTGATTCATATCGAGCTTTGTTGTTTAGGCTTTTTCATTCGTATACTGAAACGGCATAGTTGGCGATGACATAGTACTGCTCTAGATTTGGGAAGACGTTGATGTTTTGGCTGAGGGAAGGGAGAAGAGAGAGGAGACAGAAGACAGAGGGAGAGGATATAGAACTACCAGGTTTTGTAACACCGTTGTAACTTAAGTTCAAATTTTAATCTCGTTCGTCCATATAAAGCTAACTGTCTTCATTTAGATGTGTAATATGGACTAGAAAAAATTTGGCCTTATGGGTTCCTACTTGGGCTGACAAATTTGAGGGCTACGTCCTTTCCAAGTAACAATCCAATTGGAGATTAATGAGGAATACAATCCTGTACAAAATCAAATTAAAGAGTCCCAAAAAGAGTAAGAATCCCTAAACAACATTAAAGCAAGGGAATTGTTATTAGCACTCTAAAAATCTCATTATACACTCCAAACTTTCTATATTAGGAAAGAAAAATACACTTGTGAGGAGTGTAGAATGAGATTTTTGGAGTGCCAATAATACTTCCCTAAAGCAAAACCTATTGTTTCCTATCCGTAACCTCATTGGTTCCAAAAAAAACTTGCCAGCTATATTCTGATTTGTATACCCAATTGGTTACTTGAAGCTCAAGTAAACAGCCCAGAAACCCTAATCGTTAGGTCCCTTTTAAACTCTCTCAGTCTTTCCTTCCCTTCTTCCTGATGAAATTGAGGTTCCACCATAAAACCAATTGGCAATATGGGGAGTAGCCCAAGACCATATAAGCACATAGCAAACCTTGTCCCTCACCGATGTGGGACAACTCTCAATACGCCCCCGCACGTGTGGCGGATTTTCAAGCCTACACGTGGACAACAACTGGGTGACGTGGAGCGCGTGTGGCCGTTTGGCTTCACACGAGGACAACCCGCTCTGATACCATGATGAAATTGAGGTTCCACCATAAAACCAATTGGCAATATGGGGAGTAGCCCAAGACCATATAAGCACATAGCAAACCTTGTCCCTCACCGATGTGGGACAACTCTCAATACTTCCAAACATTACCAGCTTGCGAATCTACATGCAATCGCCTAAGAATTTATTTTCCTTTTACTCTCCTAAGGAAGATATGATCTCGGGAGAGAGATATCCCGAGAGATATACGTCAGTCATGGTTGATCAATACTGTGAAGACCCCAGTCACGAAGACAAAGAGATGGCTACGACGACTGAGGGTGCTAATCTTCTTCTATACCTAAAACGCAAACTTTTGAGTGCCGAAACAGGCCGAAATTTGGAGTGCATGAAATACAAAGTTCTTTCTCAAAATGGGTTGTATTCGTATGCAGGAACCAAGAGAAAAGCACCACGAATCGAAGTGGATGAAGCCCCGCTACCCCAAGGAGCCATTAGTGGTCCTTCTGCACCCCAGGAAGCCATTGAGGGTGCTTCTGCACGAGGACGACGCTTGCCGGGAGAACCACAATTACAAGTAATTCAAGGCTTGTTCTATGGAAACTATGCCCCTCCTGATCTCCCACCAGTCCCAAATCTACGGCCCTTAATTCAAGTTCACAGCAAGCCTTTTGAGAAACAACTGACAAGTAGTGATGTGAGGGATGACCAATCTAGGCTTTCTATGTGCAAAGAAGATGTCGAAAATCACATCTTCCCGCTGTTGAAGGACGACGAAGACCCTAACCAAGGCATTCCTGTAACAACGTATGACATGGGCGGTAATGAGTACCCTATGGTGTTCAAAACTTGGGTGTCCAAGACTCATGTCCTCACTGGAGGTTGGAAAAGTTTTTGTGACGATTGCGGATTGGTTGAGAAGATTGATTTTGTGACGGTGTGGGTTTTTCGGAATGTGGTGAATGGAAGCCTTTGCTTTGCCATCAATTCAAGAAGGTTTCCGGCCGTGTCTGAAGCCATCAAGAAAAGAAGAAGGCAGAACTGAGACTGTGGACCGCCGTTAGGTCTGCACACATATTGTCCTTACTAAGGTTTGTTTTAGGGGTTTTTCTTCATATTTTTGATATTGGGCATAAGGTCCAATTAATTAGGGTTCTTTTGATGTTTAGGCATGCAAATGTCCGCAATTAATATGTGATTGTTGGTTAATTGCTTTTGATTTCGTTAATAGTATTTTTGTATGTTGGTAGTTTCTTCTAGTTCATATATCATATAAGTGCTTCATAATTTTGCAATTGCAAGAGTAAAAATTTTGGATCATGTTCTTATTGGTCGTGCCATTAAGTAATGGGAAATGTTAGAGAGATGGTAGACGTTATTATGCAACCTCCCTAATAAAGGTGAGAACTATTTGTATAACTAATACTGCTTGTATTAACGTAGTGGTACAATGTGGTTTATTGAAATATAATCTTCCTAGCATTATCGAAAATGTAATGCCTCCCATCAAGAAATAAACTTTTATTAGATTTCATGGGTTTTGATTTTCACATCGGTCGTTATGTGCATAAAAGAACACTACACACCATATGAGAGAAACTCTCATGCCTTAGTGTGATTGCCTACCTTTTCTATTAGAGGTGGATACGGTTTGGTTCGGCCCGGTTCCACTTTTGAACTGGAACTAGAATTGAAAAATATCAAGGGATTTTTTCAAATCTTCTTATACTTCTAATACCAAACACATATTTCAACAACAAACTCAAGCAAATTTGAGTTCCCATTACTAGATCTACAAGATTTGTAATTGAAAGATAGAAAGTGTACATCAAAATATAAATCCTAATCAATACCAAAGTGTACATCCTAAACTGATATTATCATTGTTCTAAAATTCCCCGCCTAGCGTTGCCTAGAAGCCAGATGGCTGGCTACCGTCCCGATTAGTCCATAGGCGTTTGAAAATGACGAAAGTGCGCCTAATCCTGCTTAGGCGTTCACCTAGCCCACCTAAAACCGCCTAGCTACCCGCCTATGTCGCAACTCTCACTTAGACAAAAAATCAATAACGTTCATTTTGCATTTTATTTTGTTTATAAAATGTAAGAGACTTGTTGAATCTTTGAATAACCTCTCATTATATGCATGTTCCACATATTTTCAATATGTTCTGATGCTTTATAATTTATGTCATTTTATTTATTAATTTATGTATCCTAATAGAATTATGTATTAATTTTAAGTATAAATAGACACCTATATGTACAATATATAATAAATTTACTTAAATTCGGCTAGGCGCTAGTCCCTAGTCCGTTGCCGGACTACCGCGTAACGTCTTTTAGAACCTTGGAAATTATAATGTACATAATGCATAATATACTAAAAAAGAATGAAGAAAAATAAACGAGGGGAGAGAAGTGAAGTATATTTGGCTTATGCACAAGGCCTTCTTGAAAAAATGGCTATTTATATGTATAAAAAAATAATATTGAAAAATGGCTATTTATATGTATAAAAAAATAATATTAAAAACAGTTTAGTCTCGTTCCTTCAATTCTTAGTATTTCCAAACTGGAAGCGATGAGATGGTCCAATTCAATTTTTGTTTCGATTTTGACTTTTGGTTAATGCAATTTTTTACTGATTTTTTTTATAACTAACCAATTCAATTTCCCGCTCGGCAGTTTTTATGCCCACCCCTACTTCCTATCCGCGGTGTCATTGAGAGATAGGGAGGGTACGACAATGGCATTGGGTAGGGACATATTTTGGTACGACAACGGCATTGGGTAGGGACATATTTTTACATCATATAGATTATAGACTGAAAAACAATAGGCCTGAATATCATTCTACCCACTCCTAAAAGTACAATCATATGGAAATTGTAAAATTACTTGATCTAATTTTCAGACTTTCAAAAAATAGCACAAGTGTGGCATACATTATCAAAATGATCAAGATCGTACATTGTCAAATAAATTCATCTACAAACTTATCAGTTATAAAACATCTTACGATGCGAAAAAAGCAAAAATTTCTGTGCCACAAAAAATGATCAAACAGATGAGTTCCGAGCTTGGAGAGCTTCTTGTAGGCAAATGACGGCACCATCATAATTTAAGAATCCCATAAACCAGAACTCATGGTTATCAACGGAGATAACCTGAATGTACTTTTCAGCAGGGTTCGATCTGCTTGACGATGGATTGACTGCTTTAAGCTGATGTAACGGGATAACCACCTATTATAATTCTCGTGCCAACGGAAATTAGTACAAATAACAGTTAACAACTCGTTAACCAAAATATGACTCACTCTAATACACCACATATGATCGAGAGCAAATAAACAAAACATTTCAATGATATATTCTTAAAACTCCCGAAATAAACCCCGCTCTCTAATTTTACTCATGCTACGTTTGGATGAAAAACTTTAAAATTCAATGAAATTTTGGACTCAATTTTAAAAATGCACAACAAGAATAGTACCAAATTACTATTGAACTTCAAATTCATTACCAAAACATAACAATACTATTAGAGGTGTCGTTTGAAAGTTCCCTCAAATTTGTTGTCTTCAATCACTTTCGAGTCATTCTATGTTCTTCCACCTTACATCACATTTTAATATTTTCAAATACTTTCAACTAATCTTTTAGTATTATCCAAAATTAAAAACAAAATTATTTTTATTATTTTATTGAAAAAATAATAATATTTTAATACAAATTGCCTAGACTATTCAGTTTAAGAGTAGAGATGCACTTGAGTAGTTACTGTTCATTAAAGATAGTTACTATTCACTTGGAGGGTTTGAATTGCCTATTGCCCAAAGGCTTTTTAGGGCTGGAAGTGCTCTAAATAGCTGGTATGTTTTAGCAATTTATTTTAGTTGGTCAATTTCTCTGTCACTCACAAGTGACTTAATTTGTGATAAGTAAGAAAGAGAGATTAGATTGTTAAGTTTCCTTTCACTAAAGCCCAAACAACTTATAGTGATTCATATCGAGCTTTGTTGTTTAGGCTTTTTCATTCGTATACTGAAACGGCATAGTTGGCGTTGACATAGTACTGCTCTAGATTTGGGAAGACGTTGATGTTTTGGCTGAGGGAAGGGAGAAGAGAGAGGAGCAAAAGCCAGAGGGAGAGGATATAGAACTACCAGGTTTTATAACACCGTTGTAACTTAAGTTCAAATTTTAATCTCGTTCGTCCATATAAATCTAACTGTCTTCATTTACATGTGTAATGTGGACTAGAAAAAATTTGGCCTTATGGGTTCCTACTTGGGCTGACAAATTTGAGGGCTACGTCCTTTCCAAGTAACAATCCAATTGGAGATTAATGAGGAATACAATCCTGTACAAAATCAAATTAAAGAGTCCCAAAAAGAGTAAGAATCCCTAAACAACATTAAAGCAAGGGAATTGTTATTAGCACTTCAAAAATCTCATTCTACACTCCAAACTTTCTATATTAGGAAAGAAAAATACACTTGTGAGGAGTGTAGAATGAGATTTTTGGAGTGCCAATAATACTTCCCTAAAACAAAACCTATTGTTTCCTATCCGTAACCTCATTGGTTCGCAAAAAAAACTTGCCAGATATATTCTGATTTGTATACCCAATTGGTTACTTGAAGCTCAAGTAAACAGCCCAGAAACCCTAATCGTTAGGTCCCTTTTAAACTCTCTCAGTCTTTCCTTCCCTTCTTCCAAACATTACCAGCTTGTGAATCTACGTGCAATCGGCTAAGAATTTTTTTTCCTTTTACTCTCCTAAGGAAGATATGATCTCGGGAGAGAGATATACGACAGTCATGGTTGATCAATACTGTGAAGACCCCAGTCACGAAGACAAAGAGATGGCTACGACGACTGAGGGTGCTAATCTTCTTCTATACCTAAAACGCAAACTTTTGAGTGCCGAAACAGGCCGAAAATTGGAGTACATGAAATACAAAGTTCTTTCTCAAAATGGGTTGTATTCGTATGCAGGAACCAAGAGAAAAGCACCACGAATCGAAGTGGATGAAGCCCTGCTACCCCAAGGAGCCATTAGTGGTCCTTCTGCACCCCAGGAAGCCATTGAGGGTGCTTCTGCACGAGGACGACGCTTGCCGGGAGAACCACAATTACAAGTAATTCAAGGCTTGTTCTATGGAAACTATGCCCCTCCTGATCTCCCACCAGTCCCAAATCTACGGCCCTTAATTCAAGTTCACAGCAAGCCTTTTGAGAAACAACTGACAAGTAGTGATGTGAGGGATGACCAATCTAGGCTTTCTATGTGCAAAGAAGATGTCGAAAATCACATCTTCCCGCTGTTGAAGGACGACGAAGACCCTAACCAAGGCATTCCTGTAACAACTTATGACATGAGCGGTAATGAGTACCCTATGGTGTTCAAAACTTGGGTGTCCAAGACTCATGTCCTCACTGGAGGTTGGAAAAGTTTTTGTCACGATTGCGGATTGGTTGAGAAGATTGATTTTGTGACGGTGTGGGTTTTTCGGAATGTGGTGAATGGAAGCCTTTGCTTTGCCATCAATTCAAGAAGGTTTCCGGCCGTGTCTGAAGCCATCAAGAAAAGAAGAAGGCAGACCTGAGACTGTGGACCGCCGTTAGGTCTGCACACATATTGTCCTTACTAAGGTTTGTTTTAGGGGTTTTTCTTCATATTTTTTATATTGGGCATAAGGTCCAATTAATTAGGGTTCTTTTGATGTTTAAGCATGCAAATATCCGCAATTAATATGTGATTGTTGGTTAATTGCTTTTGATTTCGTTAATAGTATTTTTGTATGTTGGTAGTTTCTTCTAGTTCATATATCATATAAGTGCTTCATAATTTTGCAATTGCAAGAGTAAAAATTTTGGATCATGTTCTTATTGGTCGTGCCATTAAGTAATGGGAAATGTTAGAGAGATGGTAGACGTTATTATGCAACCTCCCTAATAAAGGTGAGAACTATTTGTATAACTAATACTGCTTATATTAACGTAGTGGTACAATATGGTTTATTGAAATATAATCTTCCTAGCATTATCCAAAATGTAATGTCTCCCATCAAGAAATAAACTTTTATTAGATTTCATGGGGTTTGATTTTTCACATCAGTCGTTATGTACATAAAAGAACACTACACACCATATGAGAGAAACTCTCCTGCCTTGGTGTGATTGCCTACCTTTTCTATTAGAGGTGGATACGTTCTGGTTCGGCGCGGTTCCACTTTTGAACTGGAACTAGAACTGAAAAATATCAAGGGATTTTTTCAAATCTTCTTCTACTTCTAATACCAAACACATATTTCAACAACAAACTCAAGCAAATTTGAGTTCCTATTACTAGATCTACAAGATTAATTTGTGACTGGAAGATAGAAAGTGTACATAAAAATATAAATCCTAATCAATACCAAAGTGTACATCCTAAACTGATATTATTATTGTTCTAAAAATCCCTGCCTAGCACTGCCTAAAAGTCAGGTGGCTAGCTACCGTCCCGATTAGTCCATAGGCGTTTGAAAATGAAGAAGGTGCGCCTAATCCTGCTTAGGCGTTCACCTAGCCCACCTAAAACTGCCTAGCTACCCGCCTATGTCGCAACTCTTACTTAGACAAAAAATCAATAACGTTTATTTTGCATTTTATTTTGTCTATAAAATGTAAGAGACTTGTTGAATCTTTGAATGACCTCTCATTATATGCATGTTCCACATATTTTCAATATGTTCTGATGCTTTATAATTTATGTAATTTTATTTATTAATTTATATATCCTAATAGAATTATGTATTAATTTTAAGTATAAATAGAAACCTATATGTACAATATATAATAAATTTACTTAAATTCGGCTAGACGCTAGTCCCTAGTCCGTTGCCGGACTACCGCTTAACGTCTTTTAGAATCTTGTAAATTATAATGTACATAATGCATAATATACTAAAAAAGAATGAAGAAAAATATACGAAGGGAGAGAAGTGAAGTATATTTGGCTTATGCACAAGGCCTTCTTGGAAAAATGGCTATTTATATGTATAATTAAAAACAGTTTAGTCTCGTTCCTTCAATTCTTAGTATTTCCAAACTGGAAGCGATGAGATGGTCCAATTCAATTTTTGTTTCGATTTTGACTTTTGGTTAACGCAATTTTTTACTGATTTTTTTTATAACTAACCAATTCAATTTCCCGCTCGGCAATTTTTATGCCCACCCCTACTTCCTATCCGCGGTGTCATTGAGAGATGGGGAGGGTACGACAATGGCATTGGGTAGGGACATATTTTGGTACGACAACGGCATTGGGTAGGGACATATTTTTACATCGTATAGATTATAGACTGAAAAACAATAGGCCTGAATATCATTTTACCCACTCCTAAAAGTACAATCATATGGAAATTGTAAAATTACTTGATCTAATTTGCAGACTTTCAAAAAATAGCACAAGTGTGGCATACATTATCAAAATGATCAAGATCGTACATTGTCAAATAAATTCATCTACAAACTTATCAGTTATAAAACATCTTACGATGCGAAAAAAGCAAAAATTTCTGTGCCACAAAAAATGATCAAACAGATGAGTTCCGAGCTTGGAGAGCTTCTTGTAGGCAAATGACGGCACCATCATAATTTAAGAATCCCATAAACCAGAACTCATGGTTATCAACGGAGATAACCTGAATGTACTTTTCAGCAGGGTTCGATCTGCTTGACGATGGATTGACTGCTTTAAGCTGATGTAACGGTATAACCACCTATTATAATTCTCGTGTCAACGGAAATTAGTACAAATAACAGTTAACAACTCGTTAACCAAAATATGACTCACTCTAATACACCACATACGATCGAGAGCAAATAAACAAAACATTTCAATGATATATTCTTAAAACTCCCGAAATAAACCCCGCTCTCTAATTTCCTTCTGCCAATGCAATCTGCAAAGCTGTTCCTCGTCTTTCTTTTCACAACACAACATGTACAAAAGTACAAACATGATAGGACTACGGAAATATTACCACCAGCAGTTGTGCGACTCAGAATATTTTGCTAATACATCTTCATCAAGAGTCAAGAAAATTATATAAGGGAGAACAAGCATACGAAAACAGAGTATAATTATTTACCATAGCTTCCCTACACCGTGGTAATTATTTCCAGGTTTTGTTTACAATGCCAAGTGAATTCACTTGCTAATCTAGCCAGAACCTTCAATAAGGTTGATTACTAATGAAGATCACAAGTCCACTTAAGATAACAAAAATACCGAACCAAACTATCAAAGCAAAGGGCCCCAAATTCTACAACACAAATCATGTTGAAAATTAAAGTTGAGCTGGTACGGTTAATCAGTTAATGTGAGACTAAACAATCTCATAAACAAGCTCACTGAAGTATAAATCAAAGCTGAAACTCATGAACATTTTTTTCGCTATACATAGGGCTAAGCCTAAAAATGAAAATACTCAGCTCAGCACTTGCCCAACTATATGTAACATCTTGAACACTTTCGGTGAGAAAAGTTGAAATGGACGAAAAATACTTGCAGTGCAGAGGTTTATAAATTCCGAGAGAATTACATCAGAACCAAATTATATACCTTACGTGTCAGATATTAAGTGTTGATACTGGCCTACCAATGTCGAATCTATTTCCCTTTACTACTTAGTTGCAGTCACCATCAAATTAGAACACAACGGGGAATTTCCCTCAGATGTCTAGTGGCACGATTTTCTAATATGAAAAACTATCACGATTTTCTAATTTGAAAAACTATAAATCAGTCAATAACGCACCCCTTAAAATAGTTGCTAGTTAATTGAAATCCCATATTTGGAAATGTTCAAAAGACACAAAAGTAAGGCATGTGCAAACTTACCTTGTAATAGCTCCATTCGGTTTGGCTCTCAGCTTTGTATGAGATGGGATTATCACTGCAGTAGGCAAGCTTTGCAGTAGAAACATATAAAACTCCCATGACTGGACCAGCTGATGTGGACAAGTAACATGCAAATGAATTTTGAAGTTGCTCCTCGAGAGTTGTCTCAAAGGTTGATCGAAAGATCTTCTCGTAACCACCTTCTGCTAGAACCTTTGTTCCTTGTGCAATTCTTCCCATGGCAGCATCAGCAAAACTGGGGCTTGTTTTTACTAGTTTGAAGGAAACAGGATGATTAGTGCCTTCATCCATCACAACCAATGTTTAGGATCAACAAAATACACAAACTAAAATATAGAAAGAGGTAAGATAAACAGAGAAAACAAAATTGGGGAGACCAAGGGAGATTGCAATCTCGTTTCCTCTTACGAAAGCAGACTTTTCTGGGCATTCAGTGTGAACAAAACAAAAGCTTTTGACGGAATTAAGTTCAAATGGTTAGAAAAACTGGAGGCTGGTACTAAAAACCACAATGTACTGAACAACTTTCAGGCACCTGGCGCTAAGCATTTTACAAGAATTTTCAGCAAATCTTCCTCACAAATTTTGAACTTTCAATTCTCATGTCAATCAAAAGATCTACCAAATAAAATTAGCACACACACACCACACCTATACTTTTACTTAAAAACAACCAAGGAAGCCGAATTCGAACCTAATCTTAACACAAATCCCATGATGAAAATTAGGGGACCAAATTTTTAAACCAAATTTACGAACCAAATGATTTGACACCAATAAGAAATAAGCACGTTAACCAACACTTACGTAATAATCCAATTATCAATTCATTTGATTTACAAAATTTAGTTTAGAAATTTGGTCTCCTAGCACAACAACAACAACAACAAAGCATTTTCCCACTAAGTGGGGAGAAATTTGGTCTCCTAGCATTACCCTTAAAAATATATACGTTAAAATTAATTGAAACGTAGTAAATGAGCTGAGATCAACAGGAAGAAGAAACAAAAAGGAAGCAGAAACTCACAGTGCTGCCACGTGTTTCCGGCGAGATCCTCCGCCTTCTTCGTAGCTTCCCCCACCGACTTCCTCCACCTCCCAAACACGTTCCGCACAGTCTCCACCGAATCTAACCATGCACGCATACACAACAAATACGTATCCACAATCTTCAAACATACATACGAATCCAAATAAGGACAAAAATACGGAAGCACAGATACCGACCTTTGAATGAGAGAGATTGTGAGAGCGTAGGGGAGGGGGCCACGTAGGTATTGGATCCCTGATGGGAAGAGTGATCCGACGCGGCAGCGTGCGACTCGGACACCAATTCCGGGCTCCAACGAACCGATTTCTTCGACCCGTAACCCGTGGGAGTGGAGAACGCCTCCGTCAGAGTCGGCTGAGCCTGAGCCTGCGAGCCCATCACGAAGCTCGCCCAGTTCGCATCCCCGTTCAGGGCTTCGGCTGTAGACTTCGGGTTCGGATCCTGGGCGGCCGGAGTCTGCGTTTTGGAATCGGCCTCGGCGGTGGGCTTGGGCGGGTCCATCGTTCGTTCTAGAAGATTCCGGTGCTGACGCGGGATCGAATTGGCGCGTGGTGATCTGGTTTCTCTGTGTGTGTGATTGATTATTTAGTTTTCTTCTTTTTTTTGTTATTTTTGTAGGTGGAATTTGTAAATTCGAGTTTTGAAATGGAAGAAATTGGGATTATTGGAGGGACGCGTTTAGCGATAAAGAACTTGACGTTTTAGGACATGGACCCTCCGTTGACGGGGAGGCTCTTCCTATTCTCCTCTCTGAACCGCCACGTGTTTTTTATTTTTCTTTACCGTGATACTTTAGAATGTGCTATCCACACACCTATTTTTACTTCTTACACATCCCTTATTACTTTATGTCCTTTGATCTTCTTCATTTCATCCGATCCGACGACCAAAAATTAGAAAGATGTGATGTGTGAGAAGTAAAAAATGGTGTGTGGATATCACACCCCATACTTTATTGGCAGAACATTTTTGTTCATCATTCTAAACTTTTTGGTGCATGTTCACCGTACAACTTAGGGGTGGACATGGGCTTAAATATGGAGGGACTATATCGAACTCACTTTAAATTGTAATGGGACGGCTGGGTAATAAAATTTTTGAATCTAGAACCAGACTTGATTTGGCCCGTTTGAAACGGGCAATTTGGGGTGGGTCCACTTAATTTTTTTTTTTTTTTTAAAAAAAGAATTGATTGTTGGATCCATTTAACTTAAATTTTTTTTATTAAAACAAAGTACATACTCTACTGCTTCATTCAAATTTTTTTTTTTTTTTCCATCTTAGAAATTTGTAGATCCAAAATTCCAAATAACATAAAAAAATCCAAATTTCCAAGATCCAAAATTAAAACCGAGTACAGAGCCTACTGATTCTAAGATCCAAAACTTCAAATAACATCAAAAATCTAAATAACATCGAAAGTTCAAGGTCTAAACATGAAAATAATAACATCCAAAACAACAAAAAATAGCATCTGAGACATCCAAAGTCCAAAGATCATATTAACATAAAATGAAATCCGTAATAACATCCAAATTAATATCCGAAATAACTTTCAATTTTTGGGTGATTTATGGTAGAAGGACGACACCCTTCCTTGTGACCTCTCTCTAACTACAATTGCGGAAGAAACATATGTGATCATTAGAAATCAGAGATTAGAAGCATATTACATAATCAGTACTTGCATGAAATATATTACATGATTAGTATAACAAATTTCATAAACATAAAGAAAGCCAACAAACTTTTCATTATTGGCTTTGCTCAATAATCTATGAAAATCAAAACCAATAATGGATATCAAATAATCTTCACTATTGCTTTGACTTACAAGCATCAAGATTGCAAGTTCAATTACCAATTTTATTTCAAAAATCAATATCTTCAAAAAATTGTAACAAATTTAAATACCAAACAACTTAAAATCTACAATCTATAAGCAAATCCATAAAATTCAAAACCAATCGAAAAGTTTCAGCAAGTAATTAAATCACATCAGTCCATATAATGAATCTAAAAGCTTATGCAATCAAAGCCCCAAAAAACCTAAATTCCCAAACCAGAAACCCACATAATTCCTAAATCAATTGAAAATCTTATGCAAAAACCCTAAATTCCTAAATTAGAAACCCTAATTCATAAATTACCTAGGGATTTGCAAGATGATGCTAGTGTTCTCAACGGCGAGGATGGTGTGGTGGTGGCCAGAACTCGCGATTGGAAGGATCAGAGGAGAGTCAGGAGATGATGCCACGATGGTGATGATGGCTAGCTGCTGTGATGTCGACACAGTCGAGGTCGACTCAGTCACTATGAGTCTCAGGGAGTCAAGTCAAGTAGGGGTAGGAAGGAGAATGAGAAAGTGGGGATAGTCAATGGATGGAGATAGGCGCCTTATCGAGGTCTGAGATGAGAGATGAGAGGAGATTCGGGCAGTGGAAAAGTCTGAGTGCAATCAAGGTCTGAAAGACAAACTCTGCTGTATATTTTAATGCAGAGATTTGATCAATGAACCAGGTTAAATCTCGGATTTTTCGACATGGAAACGATCCAGGTCGGGGACTCGTTTCCTCTGTAATTAGGACTCGCCCTGCCTCGCCCTGTTTCAGTTTTAAAAAAATTGGACCTGCCCTGTACCTGCCCCGAACCGCTTGGACCCACCCTTACCCGAGGGTCCATGCCCCGTTTGCCCACCCCTAGTATAACTAATCATTTGTCATGTGTCTTCTCACTTAACCTTGAATAACTTTTTTCAAAATTAAAAAATTAGCACTTAATGTGAAAGTTAACTAGAGTTAAGTAAAATGACACATGACAAAAGATTAAGTGTAACCATACACTATAGTTATGGACACATGGAAAATTCACCTTGGTAAGAATCCTAAGAGGCCTTTAAGGGATGAGATTTCAATTTCTTTTAAAATGGGAATTAGTTGGGAGTCCACATCACATCGAATTTTAACGATTCGAACCGTTTATTTTCTAAGTTGCACCTCTTAGACCATCCTTGCAAACTATTAACCAAATCGAAAATATTTGAAACATCTAATTAGGTTGAAAGAGTCATGTACTACGGTCTAGTGGTATTCATCTTCACTTGTAAGTGAGAGGTATTATGTTCGATTATCGGCAAAGGTAAATTTAAACCACATTATTACTAGCCCATTGCGAGGAACACTTTGTTCTATAAGAAACAATGAAATTTGATCGTGATAATTAAATAGGCAAATGATTTCGGATTGAATTGAATTTTTACAAGAATTATCTATGAATTGTAACTTACAAAATAGACGATTCGAATCATTGAAGTTGATGTAGAATAGGTCCCACAACTATCCTCTATTTTTTTTTTTTCTTTTCGAAAATGTGAAAATCTCTTCACTAGTTCCCTTAAAGAGCCTGAGTATAACATATACTATACAGGGAGAAATGTTTTTTTTTTTAGATAACATTGACGCTCTTACATAAATAATGTTATTAATCGGTTTATAATATTAGGTGGAGGGAAGGAGTAATATATCTTTTTAGTTTGAAGTCCAAAAAGGGTGGTGGGTTGAGTTTTTTTAGTTTTCTTCTCCAATGCAAAGGTTTAGGCCATACAAGCTCCACTTCCAGTGCCATATCGTGAATATGTCTATTCACAAAATTTAATTTTCTAAACGTATAATTCTTCAACTATGATGAACCGTAAATTTCTCATTCGACCTATTGCAAAATTTAAAATCTAAGAACACGGGCAGATAAAGCAATACTTACATACCAGGATTTTCCTGTATTTTCTACTTCAATTTAGCAGATAATTGCGCAAGACTTTTACTCCATAGTCTTTCTCACGGTGGAATCGCCAATCGCCAAGACGAATTGGAAAATCCAATTCAAACTAGGCTATGTTTGAACAAAGGGACTATTAAAATGTAAGAGATTGAGTTCACGTGAGTAAAGAACGGACCATAAAATGTATAGATGAGGTTAGCAATACGAAGGCGCGTGATTGGGATTTCAAAGGACACCTTTGAAGAAGGGTTTCACAAGATCTCATACGAGTTTGTAATGTTCATGGAGGACATTGTTAAACCCGTCCATGTATTTTTAAGGTCCATCTTTTACTTATTTGGACTCAATTCTTTGAAATTTGAAAATTCCTGAATCAAACATAGCCTAAGAATTGTGTAGTCTTTACGTCCAAGAGGGCCTAGGATTTTGAAAATTCCTGCCGTAGTAGTTCATTGGGTTGGGCCTTCGGTGAGAATTGGACAAATGGGCAAGCCGGCACGAGCACGGTAGGGGCATGACCCACTTAGATAGGTATGACAAGTCACAATTCGCAAGAAGTGGTCAGGCCGGACTTAAAGATTCAGTCCAAATGGGTCGACTGGCTCACGGCCCGCGACCCTGGCCACTATGAATAATCTCAGTTATTCATTATTTTTCGTTTACAAACATACGTTTTAAGGTTAGTAAGACTTTATGGGTGTGTATGTTTGGACTTGTCAGGTTTCACTAGACTAGATTGGCTTACTAGTCCGTGTTTGGTTTGATCTGGGACTGTCTTTAATGGGATTAAGGGTTGGTTTGGTATTGCTGTACTTTGAAAAAAATGCTGATTTTGCTGTGCTGTGAGAATAAGCGGCTGTGAAATAAAGCAGCAGAGTTTTTGGTAAACTTTTTTGTAAAAGTGCTTTTGAAAAAAAAAACAGTATTATAGTGTTTGGTAAACTTTTATGTAAAACAGATGTGAAAAAAAATCGATTTTTCAAAGCTGGGTTTTGCAGTTTCTTATTTTTGGTTTTTTTTCACCCAAAACTGTGAAAAAAAGCTGAAACTGAATGTTTACCAAACACAAAAACAACTCCTAACTTTTTTTGATACCAACTTTTTTCAAAATCATCTCAGTACCAAACCAGATTAAGTCGGAACTACCTCATCTTAGCTAGGACCCACGAAAAGGATGGGATTGCTAATCCCGACTCTCTAATATCTGCATCGTTTGTGATCTGCAAGCATGCATCGCCAAATCCAGTCACCAAATCCTGCCGTCTCGCTGATCTCCATCATCCCGCAAACCCATCACCAAATCTTGCCGTCTCGCCGATCTCCTTCGTCTCACAAACCCAACTTCCTCTTTGCTTCAAATTGATTCATCTTCCTCTTATGAAACCCAACGAACCCACAGCCCAGATTTCCCTTCTTTGCTTCAAGGAGGAATACCTAGCTGGATTTGCTTTGGATTTAATCCAACGCCAAGAACTGATTGTAATCTCCAAGAACTGAAATTTAAATATCAAAACAAATTAAGAGTTTCATACTTTGAAGAATAGAAGAACAGAGCAAAGTAATTTGAGTGAAAAAGAGAGAAAAAAAGAGGGAGTTGAGAGAGTAACAGTGGGACGAAGAAAAAGAGTAAAAGAGGGAGAAGGCAGGAAGAGCATGGGCGGAGAAAAAGAGAGGTTAAGAGGGAGGATGAAGATTATAAAAGAATAAATAAATATATTAATATTAAAATATTAATAGATAGTGGTTAAATAATATAGTATTAAAGGTTGTTAATTATCCTGCTTTTTAGTCTGATACTGCACCAAACGCTTCACTAAGTTAATCCAGCTTAGTTTAGTCTAAGCCAGTCTAACTTAATCCCTAAAGCTAGTCCAATCTAAGATAGTCTGGTCCAACAAACGCACTCTATATTAGTGATATTTAGGTTAATAACGTGTTCAAAGAAGTTTCTTTAGATTTTAAAATAACTAAAAGTTTGTTTTCATGAACTCGTCCTGTTTAGCAACCCGGCCTAGCACGACCCCAAATCCTAATGGGCCAACGCCACAAGCTGAATTGGGTCTAATGTTTTATTAAGTGAGTCGACCCAACCACGATTTGTTTATTAAGTGAGCTGTTTGACAGCTCTATCACTTATTAGGAGTTTTTATGCATCAATATTATTTAAGAAGAAGTATGATAACCATTTCATAATCTGGTTTTAGTTTTAATTTTTATTAAAAACTAAAAACTCGTTTGATAACTAGTTTTAATATTCAAAAATATGAAAACGGAAAACCAAGAATTGAAAGCTATTTTTATGAGTTTTCAAAATTTGGCTTACATTTATCAATTTTTATTTGAAAACTAAAAAGTGCAAATTTTGAAAATGAAATAGTTAAGCAAGTATATATGGAAAAATCCCTTTAGCCTAAATTTCTTGTTATCACTAAACCTTAAAGGCACATGAGAAAAGAGCAGAGAGAACGTATTTTAATTTTGGAAAAGATATACATTTTCAAACACTATAAATATAATGACAAAATCCAAAGAGGTGTCTGTGTGCGATTTAGGATATAATACAGTTTATCTGCCGTTCTAAACCAATTTAGTTAACGTTAAAGACAATCAAACAATTTCTTAATCTAATCATTTAATTATAAGGAGCATGCATGCCATGGAGGGAGGCAGTATGTCACTAACTATGACATTTTCTCATTTTCCACTTCGAAGATGTTAATTGCAGGAAATCTTATTGTCGTCATTACACAAAGAACGGATAATTATATTTATTTATTTGAGGTTAAAAGTGATTTCATTAATAATCAACCATATGAACAAAGAGACGGGCATGCGAAAACGAAACTCTACATGCCAACAATACAACGTTATGTAGAGTGAGTAACATAAATAGTGAAAAAAAATATTTCATTTTTACATGTACCATTTGTGTAAACTCAAGTTACGTTGATCTAATAGTTGTTTATATTATTTTTTTCAATAATGAAAAAGATCTCAAGTTCGAATCATCGATCATATGAGTAAATAAGAAAAATGAGTTTTGCTTCGTTGGGTTCACACTTCACACTCATTTTAGCTAGGGTTCATTTCCTTTTGTAAAAACAAAAAAGGCAAAAAAAGGACTTATCGATACCGACGGCCGGTGGTGATTAATTTTGAATTGGATTACACTTGATGTCTTAATTTGTCCGACTCTTAACATGATTTAGATAATATCAGTGCTAGAGATAAAAGTAAAGACGTTCCTTAATGTTGATTAGTACTAATCCATTGACTGGGATGGGATAAACTAGATCGATGGCGATATGAGCTTGTCTATTAAGCTCACTATATATGTCGTATACCAATTAGTTAAGCAAATCACACGGAATGCTAGGTGACCTAAAAGGTCACTTTGTTTAGTTTGTCCATTCCCGAATCATCTCCTACTGTGGCGTAGATCAGTTTGTCAAAATCCTTGTATAACTTTTCTTTTCGAAGACCGAATTAGTATATAGTCTAGTATTGTTTCCTCACTTATAAGTAAGAGATCTTCTGAACCTACATGAATGATGATGATGAATTATATTTGTATTAAGTTAAATACCTAGTTAGTGATTGACTCATTCTGTGACCTATCCTAATTCTCCTTTATAGAATAAAATATTGTTGTATCAAAAAACTTGTTTTCAGAGAGCATATTTATCACCATTACGTGGTGGTGCGCACAACATTAGCTATTCTTAGATAAGTGTGATTTAATTTATGTGCTTACGATGGGCACAGATAGATCTAAACCATGTGCGATAATCACCAAAAGCTCAGTGTAACAAATAAACGAAGAATCATTCTTTAAGGAATTTTTATCACAAATCACTAGTACAAAAATATGTTTGCGTGACGCAACAAATTTCGTTGCGCAAAGTATGTTTGCGCGACGTTAAACACAAAATATTGCGCAAAAGGTTTTTGTGCGACGAAGACTGGCGTCGAGCAAAATAGTTTTGCACGACAATTGATCTCTAAAATTGTCTCACACCATCAAGATGGTCATTGAAATTGAAAATCGATCAATATAGTCCCTGAAAATAGGTTTTGCAAATCAATAGTCTTTTCACTCCAATTTTGTAAAAAAAATTATTATGTGTTGATGTGGGTTAATAATTTAATAATTAATTAAAAAATTTGTCTAAATTTTTTTTTGCACAATGGAATATTTTTTTTTTCTTATAGTAGGGCCTACTCCAAATAGAGATCCCTTCCATAAACTCTCAAAGGCATAAGGCTTAACTAAGGCCTAAAAGGGGGTTTGGAAATATTTTCAACCAACAATAGATGTGTATTGGTTAGAACCTTATTATCTCAAGGCAAACCTCGTCGTTCTCTACTACACCAGACCACCAGGGGAATGCCTAACAAGCTCTTCAAGATTAAGGTTGTGAGGATGTTGATCGCCTAAATGTTAACGGTATCTCACAGAAGTCCTCACCAAACCAAGCTGTTACCAAAGGTTGTCTCGATCCAAGTCCAATTCGGTGAAGGATGTTGAAGTGTGTAAATATGGGTGCATTGAGATTTTGTTTTTGTTTTTTTTGTAGAGAATAGACAGCGAAGGCTATCATAGATGGAGGTAGAGGAATGTGGACTGGAATCGAAGGTGATTGCTAGACTAGGTTTTTGGGTTGACAACCTTTTTATTAATTATTAAATTATTAGACTTTTGTGACATATTTATGTGTCGCATCAGCACATAACAAAATTATTGATAAAACTGTGACGAAATGACTACATTAATTTGAGACACTTACTTGCGGTACTACATTGGTCGATTTTCAATTTTAGGGACCGTTTTGATGTCTCAGATCAATTTTAGAGACCATTTTGATATCGCAGGTCAATTTCAAGAACCATTTGTGATTAAAGAATGACTTATGGGGCCCATTTATGTGCCACATCAGCACCTACTAGAATTTTTAACATAACTGTAACTGAAAGATCACATTGATTTGCAACACCTATTTTCAAGGACTACATTGATCGATTTTCAATTTTAGGAATCATTTTGATGATGAGAGTCAATTTCAGATATCATTTATGATTAAAAAAAAAAAAAAGAAAAAAACCCTTCTTTGTCAGTGTAGTTGCAAGGCCTGTAAGACTGCTTCCTAAACACTGAAATTGGAATACCAATTGCTAAAAGAAAAGGTCCATGTCTAAAGTAAACAGGTGTAATTTAGAATATTCTACTTCATGTGGGAAAAGGTCCGAAGCATTTTAATGTTCGGATTAGGACGTATTTTTTTATTAATTCACAAAATCGATTTATTGGGACCCCATTATCTCCATGTTTGTGAACAAGCCGTCTTCTCACCAATAATCATGTTCAGACTTGTGGTGGAGCACATGTTTGCATCCTTCTTGCCAGCTTTTGCCAGCTCCTATTCATCAACTTAAACATATGTTTACAAGTCGCTAAATAAAATAAGACCAAACAAATTCCACTCAACTGATCACTATGATGGGATACAATACCAAACACTTAGTATGCTACTTTGTTATAATATTGGAGAATAATAATTTATGCACATCGCCACGAAGTATACATATTACGTATAACTGATATATCATGTGATATCATAATCGCACGCTTCAAATTGACTTAAGTTAAAAGTATCTGTAGCAACATATTAATATCTAAACCCTAGATCCAAGATGGCAAAACCAATACTTGGTGAGGTAAATTCGAAAGAATTTAGTATATTGCATCAACACTTCAAGTGGTGTATCGATTGTTGAAAGTGTATTCATACCACATCACACTAAATTGTTATTACCATATACATTAGAATTAATGATTATGTTAAAGCATAATTTTTTATATTTTATTTTTTAAAAAGAGGAACAACTAAAGACAAGTCACGGTTATTCTCTCTTTTGGGTCTAGAGAGGTTACGAGGAATTTCACCCTACCCGTTCAAGTAGAAGAATTGGTAATTTTCACAAGGAAAAAGACGGGAGGAGAGTAGTCCTCTTCAAATGCACCAGAACTTACGCGTATTTCATTCCGATCCTCCATGCACGGAGTCAAAGGACGCGAAGAAGACAATAAGTTTTTGGAAGCCAAGGAATATTTTATTGTGTTAGTTGAAATGAGCATGTTAGTTGTTTTCCATTTGCAACTCAGCAACGGTAACATGATTAAAACTATAATATAATCTGTTAAATAAGATTACACATTATAAAACATTTTCTCCCTCCCCGGTTATCCGGCCCACACAGGACGGCTAATCACACAGCTCACATATACGATATATGTGCCATACATTTGGTAAGAGTCTATTGTATGCAACAAAAGGTACTCATCCAAATGGCCTGCACATGCTTTTTATCTATCCTATGCATATTAATCACAGTAACAATATTCATGGATAATTTTTGTAGTAAAATACAATTTGGAATATAGTTTTTATTTTTATTTTTATATATATATAAAAAGATATATAGGTTATATATACACATTAATCAATCAACAATTGTTGTTTATCAAATTTAAATTCAAAATCTCATATAACAAAGTAAAGATTAAATGTTATAAGGCAACTAACTATAAGAAGAATATTCGTATGCAACTTTAATCAATATTCTTCTTATATTTTTTTTAGACTTAAAAAAACTATAAGAAGAATATTGATTATGCAACATTTATTATATTGTAACGACAACTCCAATTGAAGTACGGTGCACTATTCATTACAGTGGATTCCATATTTGTTAGAGATACATGCTATTAGTAAATTTGGGGCATTTGATGGCAATCTAAAGAGTTAAATACTATGTTGGTTCTTATATTTTGCTCAATTTTTCATTTTGGTCTTTGTGTTTTAAGTTTTATGAATTTGAGTGATGTGGTTTTTTCTCATTAAATATATTTTTTTGATTTTGTGAGTTACTGTGTTACACATACATGGGCAAATAAACTCTAAAATTACGCAAAAATGATCAAAATGACTAACAGATATAAGCGTAAGTACCAAATTGAAAATCCCAACGAATCACAAGAATAAAAAAATTAATCTAAATAACCATAGAATGCATGTTAAATGAAATGGTGTGATTGCTAATAATGAAAGAGTCATTTTTGTAAAACCACCCACCAAGCTTGTAGTTGTTGAAAAGGGCAAACCAACCGAATCCAGGCTGTTAAAAGCTGAGCTCTGCACTATTATATTACCAAGAAAACTAATACACCAGAAAATGCGGTAGAAAGAGACGTATTACTAACCCTCATCAGCAACCAAAAACATGTGACATTTTCAAACCATTTCCCCCATCATCATACAATCTTAAAGCTCACAAACCATGTTTACGTCAATAATGATTTTAGGGCCTTGTCGGTGATTCAGGAATAATCGCACGTAAATATTATCCTAACTTAAACACATGCATAGTTTGATAAGTGAAGAGCTTCATTATAACAGAACTCGGTGCAATTGAAAGTATAATCATTTAATATAAGCGGTAATATATTTAGTGAAGTTTCCGACATAAAAATTGCAATCTTCAACAATTTACAGTCCAAACCAAATTAGTGGTATAAGCCTGATCATGACATGCGTCGAAGCCAAACAAAACCGTGTTTGGTGGTTCGACCCGTAAATGATCCTTGAAGAAAGTTCAAACAATTAGAAATAGTGTAAATGGCTGACCAGCTAATCACACCACTACCCTCGCTGGCTTAACAAAATTTAGGTATTTGTAAAGTTACATATATACATATATTTTTATATATATTTAATAAAAACGCAATGTGATTGTGCGTGTATAAATATAATTTAACCATTGAAGGAATCTCAAATTAGCATTATTGAATTTGTAACGCGCCACAACCCCCCCCCCCCCCCCCCCCAAACCCCCACTTCCTCTCTCCAACCTTTTTATATTCTCCTCTCCTTTTGAAACCTCTACACATCTCTGAAACTCCCTCTCTCTCTCGCTCACTCATCAAATTCTCTCTCTCTCTCTCTCTCTCTCTTTCTCTCTCTCTCTCTCTAAAAATGAAGATGGGTTTTGCAGGGTTCCAAGTTTTGATGGTTTTGGGTCTGTTGGCCACATCATGCATAGCCCAAGCCCCAGGAGCAGCACCCACAGCTTCACCCCCAACCGCAAAGTCGCCAACCGCCACCCCACCAACCGCCACACCGCCATCAGCCGTACCAGTTCCATCACCCAGCAAAACACCAACCGCGTCACCAACTCCATCACCAGTGACAGCACCAACCCCAAGTGCCTCCCCACCATCTTCCACACCAGCTTCCACCCCAGCTTCCACTCCAGCAGCTAAGTCTCCATCGTCGTCAGCTGCTCCCTCAGGCTCAAGCCCGAACTCCCCACCGGCTGACGCTATTCCTCCAAGTGGCACCTCCGCCATCAGCCGCGTTGCTATTGCTGGAACTGCTCTTGCTGGAGTTTTCTTCGCGATTGTGTTGGCTTAGATTCATGGGATTTGCTCTTTCGGGTTTTCCTATTGGTCCACGTGGAGACTCACATCTGCTCTTAGATCTGGGTTTTGATGGACGGTCGAGATCTATTAATTTCTTTTTATTTTGTTGCTTATTTTCGTTAATGTTTTTTGTATTTTTGTTTAACTCTGTTTTCATGCCATATGGTGATTATTGGTTTGGCAGTCTATGGTGGATTTGGACGGTCGTGATGTGATTAATTATGGTGATTCATTGTTTTAGAGTTGACAAGTGCACCCATTTGTAGATGAGTCGTTGGATGTACATCTGTCCGATCATAGTTTAATAAAACAGTTTGTCATTCTTTTTCTTATGGATCTTCAACTTTTCAAGTTTTCATACTTAATTTTCTCTCTAACATTGTAGGTGTGACTCTAAATTTTACGATTTTATGTGCACCGAGATATTAATGGATCGATGAAGGTGATAAAGATATAATTTATTTTATTAAATCTCACTCGTTTATTTTACGTTGCATTATATTACAATGTAGTATATGTAAGTTTCTAAAATATTTTTGTCGAATTTATCACATTTCCAAAATAAGTGATTGCAGAATAAATTGAGCCTTTATTTTCTAGGGTTGGGTGGCTCTGCCTTTTGGCAAAGTCTACATGATTTGTTCTTTATTTCCATGCCAAAAAGATGGAATCCAAGTCCTTAGGTTTGGTCTGTATGCTTCCATTCCATTTCTTGACGTTGACCCAATGGTTTAAAAAGTCTTCATGGTAAGTGAAGGTGCACCACCTAACTTTCTTTTGAGTGATTCCACGAAACTTCATACATGTGTAATCCATTTGGATCAAAAGTAAAAAATGGAATCAAGTAATCTTTTTGGAATCCGGATCTTCGTCGTATCTTTTTTGTGAGGATCTTGAAAATCCGTGAATCATATATGTTCATCGTACATTATGCGGTCATAAATCATTTTAAATATTTTTATTTAAAATTAAATACAAACAGTACGTGACAAAAACTGACTGCACGATGTACGATGAATGGATACGATTTACGGATCTCTGGGATCCTCACCAAAATGATCCGAAGAGAATCCTGTTGGATCTTTTTGAAGGAGATTTGAACTTTATATATATAATGTAACATTTTATAGTTTAAAATGACTAAAATTCGATTGTCATATAAAACTATAAATTCAAATGTTTATATTGTGTTGATAATCGAAGGAGCTAATTTTCACATATCATTTTTAGTCTCTCTCAAACACTTTTCTTTATCATCGTCTATCTGACGGGAAGAGAGAGAGAGAGAGAGAGAGAGAGAGAGAGAGAGAGAGAGAGAGAGAGAGCGCACTAGCAATTTGCAATTGTAGAGGATAAAAACGGGGTAACAGGAACTGGAGATATGAAATTGCACAGAAAAAGGAGGTTTACGACGCTCAACGTAGTTAGGGTTTCTTAAGTATAAAATACACTTTTTTAAAAAAAAAATTTTAATGAGAAAACAAGGCTCAATATTTTTTACTGAAAATATAACTTTAGCCCCTAAAACTTAATTTTCTCTACCTAAAACCCGACATAAGTTTTTTTCTTGAATAAAACCCATTAACTAGATTCCACATCAGCAAATTCATTAATTATGTTTGACTTCACACATTAAAAAATTTCGGATGCCTAAAATACCCCTATTTGAATTTTTTATTTTTTATAAACCCTATTTGAATGTTTGATGTACATAATTAATGCCATGCGGATAGATGGTAAGAGAGAATTAATGATTTTACAAAAAAAAAAATGTTACAAATTCATTGCCTAATATATAATAACATAAAACATGTCTAATATATGTTATTATACAAGCTTTATTGCTTAATTAATTCAATAAAATTATATTTTACAGATTAATGTAGGTAAATTATTTCACACACACACACACACACACACACACATATATATATATATATATAAATGCTTGATATACGCAAAATTCATGCAAAATAATTTACCTGCAAAAAAAAAAAAACATTTGATTCAAATAGTGCACCTACTATTAAAATTTTAAAATATTAGATTGCTTAAAAAAAGAAAAATAATATACCCAGTATATGTAAAATACATGAAAAATAATTTACCTACATAATAACAAACCCATACATGCAAAATACATAAAAACTAATTTACCTTATAAATTCATTGTTTAATTTTTAAAAGAAACAATGTTTCTACTAGTTTTTTTTTTTTTTTTCCAAAAATAAAGTACCTATTATTTAATTTTTACGAAAATTGTGTACCTATTGTGTAATTTTAAAAAAAAAAAATTACACATTTTTTATTTTTTTATGAAAATAATGTAACTATTGTTTAGTTTTTACAAGAAACAATGTATCTACAAGTTTATTTTTACCTTTTTTTAATTTTTTTATTTTCACAAGTTAATGTATCTACTTTTTCAATAGAATGTATATTGAACTAATTAGATTTGGATTAGGCGATTTCACATAAAAGAAGAAAAGAACTTCTTCTTTTTTTGTTTTTTTTTAATTAAAAGCAAAAAAAACTTGAATTAATTGAATGTTGTTGACAAACAAAAGACAATAAATTAAAAGTCTACAAAAAAACCGTAATAGCCATATTAATGTTGGTGGCATGGTGTTGTAAATAAATTTAAATTTATGGACATCTTTTATCTTACATGACATCAAATTCAAAATTTGGGTTTTATTTAGATGTTTTAATATAGGTGGGTTTATGTCTAGAGTTCAACAGTTGCAAGGGGCTAAATCTAAAGCACCCTATTTTTTATTAGAAAACAAAGCACAACAAAAACAAATGGACCTAGGATGTGTTACTAACCAACAGAAAGAGCCATAAAATTACACATATATTCATATTTAATAGATTCATTAAAATAAATATAAACCGCTTAAGTTTCTAGGTACGTTTTCCCCGCTAACTACCGCCTAACGATTTTTAAAACATTGATAATAACAATAACCTTGGATTTGGGCTCACACATTTTGGAAAAGGCTAACTGATTTTGGGCTAACACACTGATTTTGTTGATTCCTTAGGCCCTTGAATATGATGACAAAATTTCTTTATGTTGGGCATTGGGCCTGTTCTAAAAAAAACAAAAAAAAAGTAATGATTCAAGACGAAACATATACTATATTTACGCTGCACACTAAAACAACTAGTCACTAAAAGAATTCTTTGCAATGGCTTATATAAAGTATATATCAACTCAGTAGTCTACCGATGTGGGACTCAATACACATGTATATATATGGTAATCTGTTTGCCAGCTATAATTATAATTATAATTAAGGCCTGCTTTATATAAACCCATTGCACATCATCATCAAATCCTATATATATGTATATATGGTAATCTGTTTGTCAAATATATTCAACCAAATATAAAAGTGAAAGTAAATGATTGTCACAAGATCTGGCTGGGCACTCACATTAGATTGCCAAGCAACATTCTTCCCTGGCCGATTGTTGATGAAAAAGTGTTGTGCTCTCACTGCAATTTCCTAGTGGAAAAAGTAGTCTCCCTCCCGCAAGACTGGACGATGATGACAAAATGCAATAGCTGAAAAGGTTGGTATTACTTCTATCCTACACTCTTTTGAATCTGATTTTTATTATCTTGATATTCTCAATGAATCAACAAAATTACAGAAGTTAGTGGTTTTCTTTCTTGAAAAATGATTTATGCAAACTTTTTTTTTTTTTTTAATTCTGTTTATTATGTTTATTTATGCTCATTGATCTCATTTGCTTTATTCAATCCACATGCTAGAAATAAACTAGAGTGTATATGAAGAGAAAAATGTTGTGTGAAAATTAATTACACAGAAAAGAAGTAATGTTCTCTAATCTTATTTATGTTGTTAGACTGCAATACTAGTGTCCTAATTCCCAAATAATAGATATGCCCAAAATTAGTATGATCAATTTCAACGTTCCTGATTAACATGAATACATGCATCTTATATTCTTTAGGGATCTTTTGATATAGGCGCCTCATTTTTGAATTTTCTAGATCAAACATCCATGTCTTTTAATGATTTGATTAAACTTTTTTTTTGTCATAATTTTGGTGCTATATGCACATTATATTGTAATAAATTTCCTATAATCTAGCATTTTGATTACTCTCCTCCGTTAGAGATAATTGTAAAAAAAAAAAAAAAAAAGTTGGTTAGATTCAATTTATTTTCACAATAATGCTACAATTTAGCAATAATTATCTACAATTTAAGATATTTTCTTTCCAAAATAGTTTGAAATATTTTTATATCCCCCAAAATCAAACGTACTGAAATAAGTTTTTCTTATAGCACGTTAATAGAAAATATGATTGAGAATAATCTAAACATACCAATACACACTGTCTACAAAATAAAATGTACCAAAATAAAAATAATGTACCAATATTAACAATATGTATCAAATCAAACCTACCAAAATTGCAAATAAACATACCAATTAATGATTTTTGTAAATTCAAACGTACCCGCGGATAATATATACGTAATGTATTGTACCTAATAATAATTTGTCAACAACTATACTTAAAAAACAGCGAAAAACAAAAAAAATAATAATTTCACAAAAAAAATTGAAAAAATTACTAGGAGCTTTTATGTTGATCACCAACTATTTGAAAAAGAAAAAACCATTTGGAAAAAGAAATAATATTAAATGTTTGCATAACAAAAAAAAAAAAAAGAATGTGATCGGAAAAACATATTTGGAAGAAGAGAAAATATAGTTTAATTACTAATATCTCCATTAAATAAGGAAAAATGCATCATGCAGATAAAAGGATAAATTCAAAAATTATTTTGATTTAAAAAAATAGATGTGACTATTGGTCAAAACACTTAAATCAAATTTTAAAAAGGCACGTATGTTTAACCTAATGATATAGAAAAATTGCAGGAGATTCTAATTATTCTTTAAGGGTAATGCTAGATAGACCCAATTTTTTGAACCAAATTGCAAACCAAATGATGTGTCACCACTAAGAAATAAGCACGTTAATCAACACTTAAGTAATAATTCAGTTATCAACAACCACTCTTTTGGTTTACAAAACTTGATTAAAAAATTGGGTATTCCTAACATTATCCATTCATAAACAACAAAACATTGAGGTGCACAAAAGCTAGTTTAGAGTGCATGCATATGTGGGTAATGCTAAGGAGACTAAATTTACAAACTAAATAACGTGTTACCAATAACAAATGAGCACGTTAATCAATGCTTAAGTAAGGTTAATGCTAGAGAGACTAAATTTGTTGACTAAATTTGCAACTTAAATGATGTGTTACCAATAAAAAAATAAGCATATTAATCAATACTTAAGTAATAATTCAATCATCAACTTTTATATCATTTAGTTTATAAAAGTGTCCCGAGCATTACCCTGCATGTATATATATCATTGGATCACTGCAATATAAAAACGAAAGATGATTGGTTGTATATCGAATCTTTCTTTTGTTTAATTAATCTACTTCAATAGCATAGATAATGCTAGGGAGATCAAATTTTTTGAACCAAATGATATGTCACCAATAAGAAACAAGCACGTTAATCGACATTTAATTAATAATCCAATTATCTACAATCACATCATTAAGTTTGCAAATTTAATTTGAAAAATTTGATCAATCTAGCATTACCCTAACAGCATATATATATATATATACACACACAGCATATATACACACACACACACACACACACACACAAGCTGACGATGACTTTTCTAATTTTCTTCATACCCTATACAAAATTACAAATTACTTTTCGTAAGCAATGACCGTGTGTGTTTTGAAAGTTTTGTCTTTTCGTAGCGCTGCACCTCTTCCTGCCTATTAAATCAGAAATTTTTCGGTGTGACCTGTAAATCGAAGTCCACCTTATTTTGAGTCTATGAATCATATCGTGAAATTACATACACCACACGAGGCGACCGAAGTCGTCACGCCACACATTTTTGTCTGCACAAAATAATAAAATATAAAATTTGAAGCACAAACGTGGTTCACTGCTTCAACGCCGCTCAACAGCTTGTAATTATTTAGAAAGAACAAAATACAATTGCTCCCCTTCATATGTAAGGAGCCAAACTCTCTCTCAGACTTATAATTGTATTGTGTGCCCTCTCTCTCTCTCTCTCTTTATCCCCCCACACTGCAGTCCAATAAATTAGAGACAAGTGTTGCAAAAGAACCAGAGAAAGGAAGCGATTAAGAAGGATTAGCAGTTGCAGAATGCCAAGTAACAGTGCACTAGTGGAGGCAGAGGTTCCATTGTTGGATGATTTAGCTTCAACCGTCCGATTGAAAAGTGAACATAATGATGATGAAACTCAAGCTACTACTCTTGTAAGTAGATCTTTGATTGAATCAAAGAAGCTGTGGCACATAGTTGGTCCCGCAATCTTTAGCCGTGTAGCCTCGTATTCCATGTTGGTCATCACCCAAGCCTTCGCCGGCCACCTCGGCGACCTCGAGCTTGCTGCCATCTCGATTGCTAATAATGTCATTGTTGGTTTCGATTTTGGGCTCTTGGTACTTTTCTCAACACCAATCACTTATTTGCTTCTTATTTTCATAATGTCTCATCTGCTTTAAGTATCTGGCATGTTATGTTATCATATTTAAATGCGATTTCACGTGATCAATGCATTAACTTTGTTATGGATGTTTTTTTTTAACCAGTTAGGGATGGCAAGTGCTTTAGAAACACTATGTGGGCAAGCTTATGGAGCAAAGAAATACTACATGCTTGGAGTGTACATGCAAAGATCATGGATTGTTTTGTTTCTGTGCTGTATTCTTCTTCTACCAATCTATCTCTTTGCCTCTCCATTTTTGAAGCTTTTAGGGCAACCCACAGAAGTTGCAGAGTTGTCTGGCGTTGTGTCCATGGTCATGATTCCTCTTCACTTCAGCTTTGCGTTTCAATTTCCATTGCAGAGGTTCCTGCAGAGCCAGCTCAAAACAGCAGTGATTGCATGGGTTTCTCTGGTTGGCCTTGCAGTGCATGTGTTTGTGAGTTGGTTTTTTGTGTACAGACTTCAGTTTGGAGTGATTGGCACTGCAATTACCATAAACTTTTCTTGGTGGGTTTTGGTGTTTGGTCTTCTGGGTTACACTCTCTTTGGTGGCTGCCCCTTGACTTGGGCTGGTTTCTCCATTGAAGCATTCTCTGGCCTTTGGGAATTCACTAAACTCTCTGCTGCTTCTGGAGTCATGCTTTGGTACCCCTCTCTCTCTGAAAAAAACAATTTACATGAAACCTGTTCATTGTTACGATGACATCCCAGTTCAATAATACAACGTCATACGTAGAGAAACTTACATATGAAATTGTATTATTGAGTCGGGAGTCGGAGCACCACAGTGAAAGTGAATCAATTCCTGTACATCCTTCTCCTTTCTGATAATCTACCAATTTACCTTAACATTTTTAACTTGTAATTGAAATTGCAGCCTGGAGAATTGGTATTATAGAATACTAATTCTGATGACTGGGAATCTACAGAACGCAGAGATTGCTGTGGATGCTTTGTCTATATGGTAACCATAGAATTAAATAAATAAAATTGTATATTGAAATTTTTTTTCTTTTCTCTATGTCCATATTTCTATGTTCTACAAAACGATAATGTGCCCCTATCACTGTCAAATTATAAATTGTGTTTGAAGAGTTTGGTTGGACTCAACAAGATCTACGCACACAAATGAACTCTGTCCTCTTGAAATAGGATAAGAATATTATCATAATAATGTAGTTATATAATGCTAATTTGTCTTTTTTTGCTTGGCAGCATGACGATAAATGGGTGGGAGATGATGATTCCTCTGGCCTTCTTTGCAGGAGCTGGGTAACACATTTTCTCTTTTGCTTTCTTCTATATTATCATGAAATGAATGCTACGTCGAGCCCACCGTAATAGACCAAAGCTTGACTTCCTAAACCAATTAGAGCATTTTAAACAGAATTTCTAAATTTTTGTTTTACTTGATAAATCTGCGTTAACTAATTCAGAAGCATCTCGGTGATTATCGTTTGTATTACAATCATATAATTTCAATTATAGTTAGTACATAATTTCTATCTAAATAAGGATTGATATAACCCTATGTATTGTAATAGTTTGTATAAATCAACATAAGAAGTCCTATTTCTGGACAATCGGGAATCCCGAAATATTCAATTAGAAAGCTTGTTTGCTAGACTCTATACTATACCGGTGGAACAAATTCTAGATAGACTGACTTTAATTATTGGACACAAACTTCACCATACAACAAGAGAAAAACAAAGGAACAATTTGGATAGCAGAGTTGTTTCTTACTAGGAATAACTTGAAGGGAAAATCAAATAATACCGGAAGATAAAAACTCATGGAAGACATAAATGGCATCTGAATTAAGACTAGAGACCGATAATATGAGGCATAAAATGGTTTAAAAATCCAGTAGGATAAATAACAGCTACAAGATCAAGCCATGGAAATTAGACTATTACAGCTTCCTAAGCTCCTTTCACCATACCCTGCCCTACTGCATCTTCAAAGATTCATTTCCCCCAATGACCAAAAAAAATAGCTTTCACACTTGGATCTTAAAGACTTACTCTAGAATTTGAACAAAATCCTAAACTATACGAGTCTGCTTTAGGAATATAATATTGACATTGAAATTATCTTGTTTCATGCCGATTCAAGACTCGCATTCAAAATTGAACACCACCCTAATCTCTTCAGTCACTAAAACAACTTATATACATGATAGAGACTCAAGACTTGCATTGAATTTTGGCAAAACCCCAAATTGGAGAAGTCTGATCAGCTACTAAAAGTTTAAAAAATCCTAATTTTATAAATTTTTATTTTGGGAACATAATGAAGAATTGAAATTACCTTGATTCATGTTGATTTTTATACTATTTTCAATTTTCTAAAATGTGGATAGAATGCATGCAGAGTTTCAAAGCTTGAATTATTCTGCAATTCATCTTGGTTCCTATTTAATCTGCATCCCACATAAACCATTCTCTAAATCCCCTAGGTTCTTGTCTAGACATTGACGAACGAGAATCCAAAATTTCCAATAATACTCAAATAATCAATTAGAAAATTACATACTTTGAATTCCTTAGCGACGAATTTCAACACGGCAGCGATAGGGGTAGTTCCAAAATAAGTCATTCTCCAGCGAGGCGAGGTGAGATGAGGTCGACAAAGTGACTGGGTGAGGTCAAGGACGACGAGGAGGGTGAGCCGGTGAGGTCACTGAGGTGAGGTGTGAGGTCGAGAGAGACTAAGAGAGAGTGATTGAGTCTCTGAGTCTGAGTTAGGGTTTATTTGGATTCAATGGTTGAGATTAAATCTCAACCAAATCGGACGGCTACTACAATTCTAAATATATATTTAAAATTAAATAATATACATATATATATTTTTTATTTCAGTTCGGTTTGGGATTACCGAACAAATGCAAATCTGAGACCAATTCCCATACCGAATTTTCAGGATTGGTTTGGTAATGGGTACCTAAATTTTCGGGATTTTCGGTTTGAGATTTTTTCAGTTTGGTCTTTTTTTTTTTTTTTTCCCACCCTTATACACACACAGAATGTTTTAAGAGGAGAGGTTTTCATTTTTTATAAAATTGGAAATTAGTTGTGGAACCCACACCACATCAAACTTTAACAATTTGAACTGTCTTTTTTTTTTAAGTTGCACCGTATAGATCATCTTTGCAAAATATTGGTCAAATCAATAATATTTGAGGCATCTAATTGAGTTCTTAGAAATTAACGAACACTTTATTCTAAGAAAACATTGAAATTTCATTGTGATAGTTAAATAGGCAAATGATTTCGGATTGAATTGAATTTTTCCAAAGATGATCTATGAATTAAAATTATAAAATAAACGGTTCTTACTGTTGAAGTTTAATGTGAAGTGGGTTCATAACTAATTTTAATTTTAATTTTGAAAAAATGAGAAGATCCATTCCCTTAAAGGATATATATATATATATATGTTTTTATGCCAACTAGTTCTTTGTTTTTGTATTATAGCTATACGTAGAAGACGCGAGATAACTAGGTTTTATAATTTGTTTCTTGTTTATTAATTTAGTCCAAGAAGATAATTTTGATTGAGATAGAGACTGATGATTTAATTTAAAAATTCGCAGTTCAGTGTATTTGTATTAGAAAAACATTTGAATATAAATTTGAAATGATGTAACATTGACACTCATTAATAAGTGGAGCGATAGATCTGAGCGTAATGAATTAGTCAATATAAAATACGTCAAAAGACGGACGTCCTTGTAGAAAATTCTAGGCAACCTTTGTTGAATGTCTGGTTGTCTACTACTACTTGTCTTTTCTATTATCCGGAAAGATGGTTTTTATCATCTTTGTTCCTCAACGTCTAAAATGATGTTACACGAGCTTAAGCTTTTGAAGTTTAATAGGGCCACGGGGGTACAAGGATGTGGATGGGTTCCAATGTTTAATCAAAGTCTCCAAACTTTAGGAGGAAAATGGATGGGAAAGTAAAAGGGTAAAACAACTTTGATTAGTTCGATTACCTGTACCTGATCCGATGGATTATATTCGCTAGCCGCCCATCATCAGCATAGTCATCCCTCCAAAATATGTTGTCAGCAACCGACAGACCCTCAATCATTTGTTTCATTTGGGATACAGTACTGCTCATGATCATCGTATGTACTTGGTTTTTTCTGCCTGCTTTTCCCATGGATAAGTATAATCAATGGATCGAGTTGGAACAATCGCGATTTCAAATGCAACTTCTATCATGTTTCTGTGTGCTCCAGTCTCTTTTCTGTTTTTAATATTATCCGATCCAATCCAAAACAGTGACCATTAGGGTTCAGCGATACTAGCAATAGCTGATTTTCACTCTTTTTAGCTCCTCACAAACCTCTTTGTTTCATGCCGTTATATTGAATAAATCAAATGAAAACAACGACATGATTAAACAGTTGTGTGAGAAATTAAAAAAAAAAAAGTGTGTTTATTCAATTTCTGTTGCTAATGCGTTTTGTTATTGTAATGAACAGAGTTAGGGTTGCAAATGAGCTTGGAGCTGGGAATGGGAAGGGAGCCAAGTTTGCGACAACAGTGGCAGTTGTGACATCTGTTATAATTGGCCTCTTCTTTTGGCTCTTGATTATGATGTTCCACAACGAGTTCGGCTACATATTTACAAATAGTGAACCTGTTCTTACTGAAGTTAGCAAACTCTCCCTTCTACTAGCCGTCACAATTTTGCTCAACAGTGTTCAACCAGTTCTCTCTGGTAATCACCTTCTCTAATTAACTTTTAACGAAACAACTAAACGGTTCATTAACTAGCTAGTGTTTATTTTGTTTTGATTAACAGGTGTGGCCGTGGGATCTGGGTGGCAATCTTATGTGGCATACATAAACTTGGGCTGCTATTATCTGATTGGCGTGCCACTTGGGTTTTTAATGGGATGGTTCTTCCACCAAGGAGTGATGGTACGTATTTTTATCACTCAATTTTACTTATGTGTAAAAGAAATTGGATTCACCATATGCAGATTCTCTTTTGCAGCCAAGACTTAGTCTTAGTGATGTTAATTATTTAATAGATGTTTCACATGTTCAAGAAGTGCATCACTCGTTTATTATGTACTTGTTACATGATGTCTTTGATTACAAAAGAGTTCCTCCATTACCCGTCAAATATATACTTATCACAAGTACACGTGATAATCTTTCTCCCCACACCATTCTCTATGATTGCTTCCCAGTTACTACAATATATACTTCTCATTTTTGCATCTGTTTCTGGACTGACATTTGATTACAAATGGACGTGATTAGGGAATTTGGGCTGGAATGATCTTTGGTGGGACAGCAGTTCAAACCTTGATATTGGCCATTATCACAATTCGATGCGACTGGGATAAAGAGGTACAGATTATGGAATTCCAGAACTGTCACTTGTTGTGGTTTTGATTTTGTGACTTGTATACTTTTCCATACATTTGTGATCATTATATTTCTGTGTTGGGATATATTTGCAGGCAGAGAAAGCAAGCATGCACGTATTGAGGTGGGCGGACAAGAACTAATAATATTAACAATGTCCATCGGATTTGCTGATGATGTTTTACGATTACATTGTGTCAATATAAACAAGACAAATCTGTTTAGATTGTACGGAAAGGAATAGAAGACAGAAATTATTTTCTGCAGAACTAAGATTTGATAGGTGAATTTACATTGGAAAAATGCTTTAATATCAAGCGGCTAACCTGAGCTTCTTAGCCAGGCTTATCTGAAACAGTTTACATTCGGCTTTGACAAGCTATATGGAGTGAGTGGAGAACATTTCATGTTCGACCTCCTTCATACTACAATGGTTTCTATCCCGAACCAAAAAAACTGAAACGAATTGTTTCGGGACGGAATTTTGGTTTTGTCGAAATTTGCTAATGCCAATAATTTTTCAAATTCTCGGTCTGGTTCAGGAATGGACCTGAGGCTCATTTTTTATTCAATCTGGATTTTGGGCTAAATTTGGTCAGCCCAATTTTTTTATGTTTCTGGAAGTGTAACTTGTGTATCTAAAATTGTCCAATTCATACCAATTGATTGTATAAGTACTAATCAATTGTATTAATATCAATCACCTTGCTACCTTGCTAATTAGAATCTAAAACAATTGTACACTGATCCACTTGTATGATTAGATAACTAAAGAATGATAGAATTAATTAATTGATATGGTTAAATAGAAGGTCTAAATTAATCATAGAAGTTATGAAATTTCTCTTTTGGACTTAAAAGTAGTTCGGGTTTTCTTAGGCCCATTGGGCCCAAACCCTATTGGTTTTTGATAAGACGACTTAAAATATGAGAGAGCCTAAAGCCAAGCCCATCGCAAGGGGGCCGACTGTCTTGAGAGGAATTGAGAGATAAAAGTCAATTTGATTGACTCATTCTTTTCCATATAAAAAGAGAGTTAAAGGAAAAAGTTCTTTTCCACTGTGTTTAGATGGAGACAGGGTAAATTACATTTTATTCTTTCAAATTTAGATGTATATGCAATCTTATACATTTTTAAAATATTTCAATTTCATATAACACGTGATATTTTATTTCAATTTTATACATTCGTTAATTATTCTATGAAGCTAACCATTAACTAATGAAGTGGCAGTCAAAGTTGTCCACATAGATAAAAAAATATAGATAAATCAATTTATAAAAGAAAATATTTTTTATGCCAACTCCACTCTTCCATCTGCATCTCTCTTCGACTCCATTTCTCATCCGCCCTCGGCCGCCCCCACCCCATCTCTCCCGACCCATCTTCTTTGCTGGCTTCAAGCTCTCCATTGTTGGTCTTTTATAGGGCTTGTCTGCTGAAGAGAGAAATCAGAGTTTTTATGTTTTCAATTTTGCCCAATATTTTCCTCCCCCATTAGAATCCTTTTTTAATACAACCATTGACTTTCTCCGTTGAACAATCTCATCATCTTCCACAAACTTTTTTTTGAAATACACAAACCTCCTTGTTTTTTATTTCATGGATCCACAGATCTAATGGTTCCCAACCCACACGAGCAGCCGCAGCGACCCCCTTCCCAATCACCATCGCAGCCCCCAGACCACTCCGCATTCGGTAAAGCCTTCTCAAACAATGCTTCTGCAACCAAATCCTAATCCTCTCCTCCACTGAAAGCTCGTTGCCGGAGGGAGGAGATCTCCAACGGAAGGGGAAGAGATGTTGAAGATGGGGTGGGCCGCTGTGTTCTAACATGAAGTGCATAATTTTTCTTTATATTTTAAATAGATTTCTTTTAAATTAAAATTTAAAATAATTATATATTTCTTTTTTTTTTCCTTCCTATGTGGCATATTTCTGAGATCCACCTCAGCAAAAATATGGGCTCCACATTTGCCACGTCATCAATTAAGAGTCAAATTGATGGTTTGACTAACAGATGTATAAAATTGTAATTAAATAAAAGTTTGTGTACGAAATTGGAATGTTTTAAAGATGTTGTATGCGATTGCAATTGCATCCAAACTTGAGAGGGTAAAATGTAATTTACCCTTAAGATTATTAAGGAATTTCAAAATGACAGAAATAGAAATGACGAAATTTTATTCTCTAGAATTTGTGAATTTTCTTATTTGGTTAACCTACAAAAATAGTGGAATTTGAATACATAATTTCTTATTTTTAAACTCTCATTCACAGAAATTTAAAAATAACACCTAGTTACATAGAATTTAAATTTGGAATTGGAGGTTCCAAATTCCAAGTTTTTTTTTTCCACAAGGAAATTCTAACTTTTTATGTTTATGAATCCAAACAAGAGAATTAGTACATGTTAATTTATAAATTCTGACATTTATCAAAATTTTAAGTTTATTTACTTCATCCAACATAGTGCTAAGGTTTTGAGTGTAACATTTCATAACAAAAGGAAAAGAAAACTTTTTTATCACATTGTAGTGAGTCGCTTTATAATTGGTTTGAGGAAACTCATGACCTCATTTCAAATTTTTTTAGATGGAGAAGTGTAATAGTTAGGCATTGTTGACTAAACTTTTGTTTGCTGCTTGTTATGCTATGAGTAATGAATCTGTCATTGAATGTTTTCTAGAAATGGACTCACCACTAGTTAGCAATTGTCATGTTAGTTGAGAATAAAATCGATGACGACTACCGGAGGAAAGAATCACTGATTTATTTAACTAAAGAGTGATTATGCTGTATTGGAATATCCTAATAAATAGAGTGTTTTTAAACTCAACTCACAACATCTTGAGTTCAAAGTATAATTATTTTTTTATAAAGAATTATTATTATTTTTATTAAAGCTTAAAGTCTCTAATACAACCGTTTCCCCAACAATCAAATTTAAAAGCCCCCATGGCCGATAAGAGGAAGACAATAATCCCAAAAATATGGGTTAGCAACCATGAGGCTGACATGAACTAACTCATCCACCACAAAAATTTGTCTCCCTGAAGATATGATTCCAACTGATACACTGAAAGTCAGAAGCCAACCATTTGTTATCCTCGACAATAGGTTTAAGATGCCAAGGAGGTATCTAGTCACCTTGCATCACCTGGATGACCAACTTATGATCCCCTTCCACCAAAAGTTTTTTTTACACCTTTGTGTTTAGCAAGAATAAGCCCCTCCTTTAAAGAGCGACCTCCGCAATTGATATAGTGGCATCATCAAGGTTCATTGCACTAGCCTTAACCGGTTGACCCTCCTCATTTCTAAGAACAAAAGCAGCTGCAACTTTCTCCAAACTGACCGACCTATCAAAGTTTAGTTTCACATTGCCTTGTGGGGGGCGACACCAACTAGTGAAATGTTGGTAGCAATGATCACCCCTAGAGGTCTTCTTACAATTAACCGCGAAGTAGGACAATCCTACACTTCCAGCAATAGAAATACTCTTAGCTAGAATATGATTTATACTTCTAAACACTTCATTATTCATATCATTCCAAATTTGCCAATAGTTAAGGAAAACTTTACTTAGATTGCTCAAATCATTGCACTCAGCAGTGTCAATTGTTTCCATCCAATCTAAAACATTATTAAGCTGAGCCAAATTATTCTTCCAAGGACTCACATGAGAAAGGTTTCACAATTCTTTAGCATGTTGGCACTTTAGAAATATATGATTTTGAGTCTCATCATCATTGCCACACACAAGGCAAGATTTGTCTATATTCTGAATAACTTACTCAATCTCACCCTAGTATGAAGTTTTCATGAATAAGTAACCAAGCAAAGATTTTTACCTCAGGAGGAAGCATTAACTTCCACATCTTCTTTAACAGCTCCGTCATTTTACTCCTTGGTTATTATTGCTCTGAATCCAAGTTGCCGACTTAATTGAGAAATTGCCAGATGAGGAATGTTCCTAAACAAAGTAATCATTCTTGCTTTGAAAGGGAATGGGTACTATACAAATCTTTCTCACAATATCCAAGTCTAACACTTGGGAGAGCTGGACTCGATCCCAACTCTCACTAACTTTTGTTGCCCAATTATGTTATGTCGTAAATTTATAGGAATCAGGTGAAAAAGTGAATAGAGAAAAATCCAGTAATTTGTCCAAAAAAGAATATCCTTCAAAGTAATTATATACTATCGAAAATACGTAGTAGACAAAAAAATAAAAAAATAAAAAATAAAAACAGGGATAGCGCAATGAAAAAACAAGGTAAAAATTGTGTAATGAAAAATAAATTTCAATTAATAGTACTAAATTAAACAAAATTCAAAAATTTAATTTACAACAATACTTATATATATTTAATATGACACATCCCAACCGGAATGTCCACTAGGACTCCGAGTCGAGCTGTGCTGGCCGACACCTAGAAGGTGACGAAGCCATAAAGTATAGTGATGTGGAAAATGTGAATAAATTTGAACCTAAAAGTGCCTAAAGACCAGAGTGTGTTGTGAGCGGGAATGAACCCATTTTACACGCGACGTCAGAGCATAAGTAAAGTACAGTAGTGTGGGTAAGGATCATACCCTCAGAGGTAGCCACCCATATTGAGATTCGCCAAGAATCCTCGTCGATACGAACTTTCAGTAGCTAAAACTTGGAGGGGCGAAAAACAGAAAATGTGAGTGGGCAAAAACAAAGCTTTTTAGAACCATTTCTCTTTCCAAAAATAATAACCCTTCATCGTAAAACCTGTATAATTTCCCTGAAAATAATAATACATAAGAATATAGAAATCAGGCTTGAGACCAATGAAAACCAAAATGAGTGGCATGTCAAGTATCTCAGTAATAAATATGTAAGCCAGGTGATGCAAATCAATATAAAAAGATATATCAGCCGGAGTCACCTAACGTGACCTGTACGGTTGAATCTATAGCTCATAAACAATTCCTGCACATAAGTCGGAACCACATAATGTGGTCTGTACGACAAGCTATGTGTAAATAAATATGCTTAAGTGCTACGATCATGTGAAGGCTGTACGAAGTATCGCAAGTCACCTACGAGTCGGAACCACCTAATGTGGTCTGTACGACAGGCTGGCACCTGCCTTGGATCCAAGGTGAGTGTTTGGTTCGAGAGGTGAACAATCACGTGAAGGCTAAGCCCTGACCTCGGGCAGAGCACTAACATCGGGGTGCAGGATAATAAGTACCAAATGCATCTAGGCATAACCATATACATCACAACCACTAACGTCATAATGTACTCACCTGTAGCTTACCTGGGCTTCGCAACAACATGCAACATTATGCATGACTACACTAATGCATATACTCAAATATAATGCAAGTATGACATGGCATTTCAATCACATTTCATTTAAAACAATTCTGGGAAAAACGTTAAGAATACATACGTATATATAGAAAACTAAAGCCTACTCACCTGGAGTCCGCACTACAACTCCCTAGCATGAATATCGAGATGTCTTAAATGACAGTCGCCTAAAGCAAATATCAAATCACATCTTAGAATCCTTACTGACAGAACACGTAATTTACATAAAACACATCCTCCAAGGGCGATCTAGAATGATTTGAAACCCATTGACCAAAAGTCAACCGTCAGTCAAAGATCGATGGTAGGGTCCACAACCTTACGTTACTCAATCCAGAAGATCTGCTCCTTGGATTTCCGATCAGCAACTTCCAAAGATCCACATTATGTTTCTAAAACATCATCCCAAAATTTCATTATGATCCAACGGTTGAATCTCCGCCAATTGCAAATTCAAGTGGCGATTAACGTTTTATTTTACGAACTTACAAATCCAATTTGGGAAGATCTGCACATTGGATTCTCAATCTGTAAGTTCCTATGATCCTCAAATATTACGTACTACAACATATTAAGTTTTGGTGACAATCCAGTTGTCGGATCGTCGATTCATATTTTTACCAAGTAACGTACCTTAATTAAACTAGATTCACAATAATCAAATCACATCATATGGATATCAAATCTAAGATCAATGTATCGATTTAACATAAAATGGCATCGGCGATCCACTGGCCACGCACCGCCGCCGGTTGGCCGTTCCGACTCGCCGGAAAATTCAACTATTTCTAAAAATTCTCAAATTTTACAGGAATGAAGATCTCAATGAGTGGAGCAACTTTCATGCCTGTAACTAAGGCCAATTTGATTGGAAAAATTCCCAATTTAGCTCAAACCATACGGAACCCTAAACTTGGGTGTGTTTGATTCAACCTCCAAATTCACTCCAACGCCTCAAACATTGCTTAGGCTTTGTTCCTGGGGTTGAGGGGAGCCTAGTGGTGGTGGTAATTTGCTAGGTTAACTTCACGATCGTCGGATTTCGCCATGGTACCCACAAAACCCACGGGTTTCGTTTTACTCGAATTCAAGCTCAAACCCAATAAAATTTAGTTCGAAATGGAAGAGGGGACGATAAGGATTAGTTTTTAAGTGGTGGTGAGGGTTAGATCGTCGGAAAACCGACGGAAAAATGTTGGGAAGGTGGCGGTGTGGGTGGTGCCCGACGGGTTACACGTGCCAACCTGTGTCTCCCCCCTTTTCTTCTCTCATTTCCCCTCCTTGCTCCTGTTTCTGATTGGTCAACTTCCTCCCTTATTTCCTCTTTTCTCTTCTCTCCTTCTCATCGTAGCCGTCGATTTCTTTCTTTCTTTCCATCCCAGCCACACACGTGGCCTCACAGATATTTGCTCCAGAAATTTGGAGCCTTCCAAGTTAAATAAAATTACCAAAATATCCCTAACTTTAAACGTTAATAACTCTTTCGTTATAATTCCAAATCACGCCCTGTTTGCACCCACGCGTCCATACCGATAAGTACTACAACAATACGCTAAGAAAAAGAACCTTACGTAACATGACACGGTAGTCAACAAAAGTCAACACTTTGCCTCGAAGGGCATTTTCGTAATTCACTTATTAAAGTTATAAAAATCATAATTTTTAGGAACAAGCTGTTACATAATACAATTATCATTTTGACGGTCAGATATGAATTGTATTAAATACATTTATTCCATAAATTATATATGACCGTCTAATAATAATTATATTCAATAGAAAAAAAAATCAAATTAAAATTTCTCTCTAAAACCTATACCAATGGTCGAATACGAAGTTACAAGCTAAACATTATATACAAGAGGGTGAAGTGCTAATTTAGTCTTTGAACTATCACCTCAGTGAAATTTAGGTTGCCGAATTATTTTTTTGGTAAAATAAGTCTCTATGTTCATTAAAAATTGCTAATTTTATTCCTATTATTATATTCAAAGCTATTTTATCCAACTTTTTGTCAACTTAAGTCACTTTACACATTTTAGAGTGTAATATTATCATTTTCTCGCCAAAGTTAACTTCATATAGATTGCAAATCTAATGTCTTAACATTTCATATAGATTGCAAATCTAATGCCTAATTTATCCTCCAAAGTTAACTCCATACACTATTTTTTATGAAAAATTATCAATCTACACTTCAACGTATATCACATGCAAGTAACGTGACTTAAATTGACGGGAAATTAAATATAGTAGATTCGAATCTAATATTAGGGTTGTAATTGGTAGATTTTTATAATTCAATGACTAATTTTTCTGAAAAAAATAGGTTAAAGACTTAATTTTCACTCAGGTGATAATTTAGAAACTAAATTAGCAGTCCACCCTGTACAAAAAAAATGTACAAATTCTAGGCAAACAAGATATCGATTCTTTTTCCTGGCTCCTGTAAGGGGTGGATAACCGTAATTTGCCACCAGTTGTCTCCCTTAAAAAAAAATGATATCAATTCTTTAGACCTCTCTGTCATGACATTAAGATAAGAACAAAACTTGGTTGCTGAAAAATTAGCAGCAACTCATGCTGCTGACCAATCACAACTGGACATGTATCCAAGTAATTAAAATTTTTATCATAACTTGAACACGTGTCCAACTGTGATTGGTCCTCTGTAGGAACTGCAGCTGATTTCTTCAGCAGCCAAGTTCTAACCTTAAGACAATCCAACGGCATTTTCAGACTGTAACGGCGTCTTCCCAGACACCAAATTTCCGTCACCCCCACCCTTAGGAGTTTTAACGATAACGGAACCTCCTATAGCAAAAACGACGGCGTCGTCAACACCCATGGGTCGAACCGGTTTGATTATCCACACTGCTTTTCCCTTCACCGCCGCCGTACCTATAGCCCTTCCTCGAACTCCCGAGGCGGCGCAAAACGATGTCGTAGCTAGTCGAACGTGTCAGCTTGCCGTTGCCGCTCGAAACTACCTGCGCCCTCACCTTCTCCGGTAGTCTTAACGTGTACCGCTCGGTGTCCAATCCGGGTCGGATCAGCGAGTGACCCGTCGAGTGCGATCTCGAAAGATCAGGAAGGAACTTTCCTGATCTCCTACGTGGGTGCCCTACCTCAACTGCTTCTGGGCCCCCTCTTTGGTTTTCATCCACATTGAGCACAATGGCGTCGTTTGGTACCTGCCGGATTTCAATCGGACTCCTCGAATTCGAATCTTCCGGGTTTAAATCGGCGTTTGGCTGGGTCGCTCGCGAGTTCGACTCGGCGCACGTGAGGTTGGCGCGGCAAACCGGACACGTCACGTGAGCGGCGAGCCAGGCGTCGATGCAATCTGGATGGAAGGCGTGGTCGCATTTAGGAAGCAAACGCAGCGTTTCGAAGTCGTCAAACTCGCTCAAGCACACCGCGCACTCCAGAGCTCCCTTGCCGATCTTTAGATCCTTGACGGCGGAGTAGACGAGGATCGGGAAAGTCTGGATCACCGCCGGGTCCAGGCCTCGCCTGCTGGAAGCTCCTACGGCGGCCGGAGCTCGAGTTCGGACGGATTCCATGTCAGTGGACTCAGCGCAGCGGCGAATGTAGATGGAGAGGAAGCCCATCAAGAAGAAGGCGAAGACGAGGAAGACAATAACGACCGCCATTGAAGAGTTCAAATTGGCGATGTAGCCATAGCCGTTGTTGTGAAACTCAGCGGTCTGGGCATTGGCCGGCGTAGGATAGGCGATCAAGAAGAGGAAGAGAAGATTGAAGCTCCATGTTATATGGTGTGACATTTTGGCAAAACAGTTGGTGGGACAGCAGCTTCTGTTAGTAGCAGTGAGTGAAGTTTGTTCATAATATTATTACTTAAGAGGAAGGAAGGAAGTGGAAGGAACTAGTGACACGTGGCAGGACGAGAGTACACGGCGGCTTTGCAGGTGGTGAAGCCGATGAGGTGTTCTTTTTGCTTTGCTTGGGGAGCAAGAAGAAGGCGATTCGTGTGGGGTCTGAACTCTTTCGGATTACACTATGAAACAAAAGTAGGTGACACAGTCATATGATCGGACGGTGGAGGAGAGCAAAAGTGATGGGATGTGAAAAGGGATAAGAAGAAGAAGAAGATTGTCTGAAAGAATATGATTCTACGTGGACCTACAAAATGGCTTAAAAAGAGGAAATCAGAACCTATGGGCGCGAAAACCATTTATATAGAATGAATTTGCTGTTTTCATAGAGCTTCGTTCTATAAAATAATGTGTAAATTTTTTGCACATAACATTATATTATTATGTCAAAATATACATGTAATAGTGAATTCGTTTCATGAAAATTATTTTTCATAAACTTAATGAGATTGAGATAAGAAAATGAAAAATATAATTTGAGTGAGATTTTGAGTGAGAGTAATGAGACGAGCAAAAGCTGAAACCGATTGAAAGATAGAAACCGCTCTGTCACTGTTCAACCTCGTCACGTTCACGGTATTCCTACTCATCATGACAAATTTGAACAGTTTTGGATTGGATTATGTTATCACGCTTTCTTTGAGCTTTTACAAGAGAAGACAATAATCCCACGTCATTAGTATTTTGTCCCATCCAATGATATTGACCTTGTTTCTTATCAGTTTGATGAGATTTTATAGGGGTGGAAAAAATTCCCAAAAATCCCGAACCGAACCGAAAAAATTTCGATCCCAAACAAAAAATTTCTCAAACCGAAATTTTCGAAATTTTCGGGATGCTATCCCGAACCGATCCCAAAATTTTGGTATGAGATTCGGGATTGGCTTCTCAATATTTCGGGAATCCCATACCGAACCGAAAATATATAATGTTAATTATTATATATATATATATATATTTATTTATACATATATATATATATTATTCTTTTATAATTGATGCTAGTAGTTTCTAATTCATGCTCTGCAACCTGGAATGCCCTACACCTTGCATATTTTTCATGTTCGGTTTGATATTCATATGGATTTTATTATTACTGCTGCCATGGCTGAAGATTTCAGAAGACTTGATTCTTTTGTCTCTCAACAGATTGCAAAAAGGGTTTAATTAATTTGAATTTTGACTATGATAAAAACAGTCAGGCATGCCAGTGTTCAATTAAATGGTAGTGTGAATGAAATGAAATTCCTAGTTCATGAATGTGTTCTTGAGTTATATATTTGAAGAACAATTCATAATTTCATATTTCAATTTGGGATTCCCGATTTGTCCCAAAATCCCGAAAATATTTCGGGATTCCCGAAATTTGGGATTCCCGAAAATTTGGTTTGGGATTGGTCTTCAAATTCCTGTCCCAAAAAATTTTGGTTTGGGATTCGGGATACTAGTTTCGGTATGGTATCCCATAACGAACCATCCCTAAGATTTTCTACGGTGTCCTGTAATTTAAGATACTGTTGATCCTAAAAACTACCAAGCTTACGTGGTGCAAATGTCGAGTAATTAATAAGCTAACTATGTTCTTCAATTATGTGCGGGGCGTGCTAACTCGACCACCGAGCTTGGCCGGAGAGTAAAATATATTGATGTCGTGTTGAGCGCTCTGCTGACTTCTTGATCTCATAACTGCGGCCGAGGAAGGAAGATGTCTCGGCCTTTGGGTTTTAGAGCCTAAAGACAAAGCTACTAGTCTTGTGAAGTTCACGGATCATCGGCATCGGGTTCGGTCACTGTGATTATATTCGTAAGAGTATAAGTATGCCGAACTGGCACCACACTATATGGACACAAATACTCGAAAGAGATGTATGTCTTAATGGTAATGTGGTTCGGTCGTAGGAATGCCGAACTCTAAAATGTACTTGTGAATATCCAATCATAAAACAACTCGGCGTTCAATGTGCCGAGCCTAATAACCTGTACCACCTCACTTCGTCGAGAAGGCTGATAAGATGACCTCTACCAACAAGGACTTGAAAATCCTTGTCGACCGAGACTTGAATAAATAACCAGCTGGTCTCGAAGCAGTGTTGTTTATCCAAATTGAAGGTGCTGCTTGATCGGCTGATTCTACGGCTCTAGTGTAGTTTATCCAAACTGAAGATGTCGCCAGTTGCATTCACAGTGTTATTTATCCAAATTAAATATGTGTTGGCGGAAGAAAGGGGAGAAGGATAAAATCTCAGGTTGTTGAGAAGCTTTGCGCAAGCCAATTTGTATGTTGAATTGGAGGGGCTTTGAATGATGCAGTCTATTATCTATTTATAGTAGCAAACCCTCTCACGGCCAAGCTAGAATCATACTAGAATTAGAACTCCTTAACCTAATATGATTAGGTCTCGACCAATCCTACCTTCACTAGGACTTTGAACTAAGCTCTTTAACCAAACTAGATTCATCCCCTAATTCTCAGCATCCTCAGTCTTAGCCTTAAGACTCCTTGTTGCACTAGGTTTCAACTATCTCACCCTTATCTAAACCAATCCTCCTCGTAATAGGATTTGGCCGACCTTTACTGGACAGCTCACAATAAGATTCTAGATGAATGCTACTGGGCCGAGAATAACTCTAAGCTTGGCCCAAAATAATATTTTGGGCCCAAACATTACCCCTTCGCTTCTGAGGTCTTCGACCTATAACTTCTAGTTGAGCCTTGACCTTGAAGAAGCGAAATGAACCCTTAGCACATTCCTAAAGAACACTAAAAAACCTCAAATATCCCAACTACCCACGCGCATTTATTAGGCGCGATTGCACAATCTTAACCTTGTCAGATTCCCTGCCATGTGGCATTTCCTTGGTACGTTTGTCTCTCAATAATGACATTTGAGGCTTGCAGACACTGAAACGTCATTTCACCATTAAACTCACCGTCACACGCAATCCTGCAACCTCAATTCATGAGCTTTTCAACCTTTTTGAGGTGTGCGGATATTGAAACGTCCATTCACCATTAAACTCGTCGTTACATGCAATTGTGCATCCTCAAACTACGAGCTTTTCGGCCCCTTCTCCTAGATTCTCAAATATTTGCCATGATTACGAAATATTTTGGTCGAATTTACCCTTTATTCTTTTAAAATCAACCTATTGATCTTCTTCCCAAATGCATATAAATACCCAATCCAAATTCACTTGATCTTTTTATGCTTTCATATCTCTAGAATTCCTTGCCACTTGTTCTCAAACCTAGAAAAGAAACCCAACTTTGAAACCTAGAAAAACTTCCAAGTTTTCATTAATGGCTGTCAACACCTTCATCACCAAGCTTGTCGACGAGTGTGACAAGTGCCGAGACATTATTGATCAGAACCCATTTTTAAGGACAACGTCCCAGAAACCATCACCTATATGTTGAAGGCCCATTGCCTAGAGCCCTAACTCCAAGGTTACGATTGATCGAAATGGGAATCAGCCAAACCCTAAGGAGCCTGGCTTTCGACCATAGTGACCTGGGCTGCTTGGGTCACTCGAATGGAACCACACTTTGGTGATGAGTGGAAGACTTTCAGCATCTTTGATGCCATCAAGCTCTCGACCTTTGAAATCACCATGGACCGAGAGCTCTTGATGGCCGCCTTGAGCTTCTGGTGTTTGGCCATTAACACCATGATCCTTTATCTCGATCCCATTGGTCTAATTGTGTTGGACATCATGACCATACTTGGCACTTCTCTCTCTGGTCATCCAATCGATGCTGCTCTTTCCTGGTATGAATTCGACTTGGACCTGAAGGTAGTCTTCGACGAGCGGGCTGTCGAGGTTTTGTCAAAGAAGAATCAAAGGCCGTCGAAATAAGATGTGCAAAAATTACACAAGAACTTCTTCAACTATAGCACTCTGATCACCCACTTCGCCGGCTCGGAGAGAGAAGCTCCTAAGAAAGGAGAGCATGAAGCCTTCCTGTTTTACTGATACACTAAGTTTGTCTTTTGTACCAAGTCAAACAAGTTTTTGGCCAAAAACATGCCAGTGGCTGAAGCTTTAGCCAATGGTCATGTCCTGACCCTTAGCCCGACCATTTTTGCCAACCTCGATCGGTGCTTGGCCGAGGCTTTTGTTGGAAAAATTGACCCGCACTAGAATGGCCCACTCTAGGTGTTCAAACTTTGGCTGCAGGTCTATTTTCCAACACTAAGGCCAGCAATCCCAAACTTTAATTCTCTCGAAGTGAAAGGTCTCCAATTGGCCTTGATTCTCTTTCCTGCTCACTCGATCGAAGGAATATTCAAGTATTTCTTCAGCCTTGAAGATCTGTCAGACAACGAATTTCTGATCTGCTGCCGCCAGAAATACCTGTCTTCCATTACACTCCCAACCTCAGCTTGGGAGGAAGCAGAAGATGCCGACCTTCGACAGTCCTAGGGTTCATTCACTCTGGTTCGCGACCTTCTTTTTGGTTACGATGCTTGACGGGATAGTTGGGAAGTTTATCATCCCAACTTCCTAGCTCATGAACTAGGCTTCATTCAGAGCTGTTATTTACTATTGCTCACTTCTCATTTTCTATTGAGCCGGGAACGCCTTTCTGGCTCTTCGGAGAGGGAGTGTGAAGAAGCCGAGAAAGAGTTCAAAGAGCAATGTATAAAATTTTTCCTTAGGCCGAACATTCTAGAAACCCAAAGTACCAGCACTTTTGTCTATTAGTGGTATGCTTACATCAAGGATTTCTTTGGTGATTCGGCCAAGGAAACATAAAAGAAGGTTTTTGGTGATTGGCCTTAAAAGACTCACACTCCAAGATCCAAAGAAACGGCCCAAGGTAAACATCTCTTCATTTCCTTGTTACCTTTCCTTAGCTTTGTCTATTTAAACTTCGTTTTGACTAAAGCTTAGTTTTTCGAGGTGGTCGGTTAATAAAACAAGCCGATGTGGTCACAATGGTAGCAGCTAAGAAGAAACTTGCCCTTCCTCTCAAGAAGGTTGCGATCGTCGTACCTCCCTCGACCGGACTAACTCCAACAGTAGCCCCTATTGCACCGATCAGACTGAGCAAATGTTCTTGCCCGTTGCCCGGCCCTAGAAGCGTATAAAAAAGAAGGCAAAGAAGGGAGAGCGGGAGATACACGTTATTTCAAGTTAAACCATAGGGCAACTACTCCTAGTGTCCCTCTTTCTTCTCCTGTCATGCAAGCCTCGATGGGAGTACCGTAAAACCCTCAAACGGATTAGGTGATTGAAGTTCGTCCCACCACTCAAGTCGTGGTCGAACCAGTTGTCGCCCCATTGGTCGAGGGTCCTGCAACTCTGGGGTCAGCTGCTGCTTATAAAGTCGGCCTAGTAGCTGTTGCCTTGGAGATGACGTCCACCACGGCCAAGAGAACCCATCCCCCTAATCCAAAGAATCTAATAATCATCTTGGAAGAAGAGGTCTGATAATCTCCTTTTATGTTATTTCATTCCAAGTTTTATCTCCTAGCTGAGCGAATCCTCCTTTATGCCTAGGAGGACGAGAGTGAAGGACCCCCATTAGTGAGGCACCCTTGACCGGCCAAACTCCCAATCCTCAACTGGTGGTCGAGGCGACTAACCAGGTCGACACTTTTGCAGTTGAAAAAGGTGCAGGACATGAGGCGGCGCTTCCTGTCGAGCCAGAAGTGACAGCAGAGACACCGATTCATCCCAGGACCAAAATCTCGGCATTGTTCCTCAAGAGGTTACTTGGACCTTTGTAAGACCCATCATCATTTTCTTTTATTAATTTCTTGCCTTAGAATTCTAAACCAAGAAAATATTAAATGCTAGGTACCCAATCGCTCATTTCACCAAAAATTCTATGCGCGGAAGGGCGTTATTTATATTTTCTAGCCACCAAGTGGCCATCAAACATAGATAACCTTCATCGGCCGCATGAATTAAAAGGTTGCCTTAAACACTGGGCTCGACCATTAAGCTCTCTGGGTTTGAGCAACGAACCAGCACACATGGCCTTAGAATTCTAAACCAAGAAAATATTAAATGCTAGTTTCCCAATCGCTCATTTCACCAAAAATTCTATGCGCGGAAGGGCGTTATTTATATTTTCTGGCCACCAAGTGGCCATCAAACATAGATAACCTTTATCGGCCACATGAATTAAAAGGTTGCCTTAAACACTGGGCTCGACCATTAAGCTCTCTGGGTTTGAGCAATGAACTAGCACACATGGCCGAAGTCTTTTCTCGGCAAGTCTAACACTACTTCCTTATCTGCCATCATTTCACTTTTACTTTTCTAACAACTCTTTTTGTGCAGCCTTCATAGGAGGTTGAGCTCGATGCCCTCTTCTCCAACACCTCTGGGATGGTTGGGCCTTCTTCAACTTCGGCCGAGCTATCTACAACCATGGTAGAATCTAGCGCCTTTGCCAAGCTGCAAAAGTTTCTGTCTTTCTCGGCTTGCAAATCCTACAATGCAAAGGTTTCGACTTTGTGGGAGAGTGCCTGAATGACCTTGCATCCTGCAGCCTGCTGAGCAACGAGTCTGTTGTTCATTTGTCATTTATCCTGGAGAGAACTCAACAATATTTTACTATTTTCAAGAGGGCCCTTCGGGCAGAGGACGACCTCAAGGCTGCAATGGTTGCTCACGAAGCTCTCCACCTAATAAAGGCGAAGAAGGAAAGACTGGCCGACCTTGACCAACAAATTGTTGAACTTCAACATCAGAGGTCGGCCATTGCTTTTGAGCTGGAAAAGGATTTTGAGTCGAACAAACCTCGACTGGCAGAGTACACAATTGGCTCGAAGCGGATTCAACAACTGAAGCTTGACAAGAGAACACGGCAAGTCGAGGTTACGATAGGTGAAGTAAGGAGGCCAGAACTAAAGCCGCTCTTGAAGCTTTTCTTCCCTCGACTCCTTAGGACTTCGTCTACTTGTAGGATAGTTGACTACTTGTAACTTGTACACCCTTTGAAAATCAATATAAATTCTTTATTCCTGCATTTCCCAAGTGACTGGATAATATTTCTTTAAGAATTTTCCATTGATTGGTAATTTATGAACTAAGCTAGTTTGGTCCTTGAGGTGGTATGCCCTCTTGCCAAGAACATTATGGACGACGAATGATCCTTCCCAATTCGATGACCATTTTCCGAATCTAGGATCTTTAATCCCTACTGGTAACACGGTTTGCCATATTAATTCACCTTCGTCGAACGTATTTTGCTTAACTCGTCGATTATACGCTCGTTCAACAATCTTTTTCTGTGCCACTAACAAGTTATAGGCATCGAGCCGAGCTTTCTCCAAATCTTCCAATTTTTGCATCAGGCTTGACCATATTCAACGCTGAATAAATTGCTTTGCTCGATGATTCGTAGCAAGTTTATGCTTAACTTGACTAATAACATCGCATCGTGCTTATAAGTTAACGCATATGGGGTCATTCTTGTTGCTTATCGAAGTGAAGTTCGATATGCCCATAATGCTTCATTTAACTTTAAATGCCACATGCTTTTCTTTTATTATTTTTTCAAGAATACTGATCAAAACTTTATTACTTGCTTCGGCCTGTCCATTTGCTTGTGGGTAATACGGCGTAGACTGGTCGAGTCGAATTTTCAGACTTGCCGTGTATTCCTTAAACCTGTCGGATGTAAAAATCGTGTCGTTGTTCGTTATGATTATTTTTGGTATGTCGAATCGGGTCATAATGTTTTCTTCCACAAAATTAGAAACTTCTTTAGATGTTAATTCAGAGTAGAATTTCACCTCGACCTACTTGGTAGAGTAGTCAGTCGTTACAAGTATCCATGCATGCATTGTCGATCTGGAAGACGATGTGATCTTGCTGATTACATCTATGGCCCATCCTCTGAACAGCCATGGTTTAGTGATCGAGTGAAGTATAGACCCATGGATTTGACATTGTACACAGCCTCGCACATATTCAATGCACTCTTTCAACATACTCGGCCAGAAATATCTATGTCGGCGAAGCAACCAATGTGTTTTACATCTGGATCCCCGTGTAATCGCTTGGGTTGCCATATTTCGGCCCGGGCCTCCACCACATCCCGGGCTCGACTCCACCATAGCACGATATTGTCCGCTTTGGGCCCTAACCATGCCCTCATGGTTTTGTTTATGGGAACTCACGAGAGCAGAACTTCCCAATGGGTCACCCATCCTAGGATGCTCTAGCCCCTTTCTCTCTTAACTTCAGAGTTCCTGCTGAACTCGAAGTCAATGAGCTCCCAAAAGGCTTCGTACTAGGTAGAGATGGGAATATACATATAAAGCTTACAGGATCCACTCCCCTAGGCGATGTGGGATGTTACAATCCACCTCTCTTAGGGGCCCGACGTCCTCCTTGGCACATTTCTGGCCAGGGATTGGCTCTTATACTAAATTGTCCCTGGCCCAAAAGCTCAAGCCCAACTCAGATCCAACCCAAGCCTAGACCCGTTGACTTTAACCCAGTCTGACCGTTGACCAAAGTTGACTTTGACTTTGACCGGTTAACATTGACTTTGACTGTTGCCTTTTTGGGTTTCCATTCGGGACCCCTCTTAGGATAATTTTAATGTCCTAAACCTGTTTCCTATGTACATTTTCCCAAAATAAGTTGTTTTGAGTAGAGTTTGACTAAATGCACCCTTTATGTGCTTAGGGGCAATTTATTGTGGCGTTTTGTCTCCGCTAGTTTGCATGGCTCTTCAGCGGCTAAGTATTTGTGAGTGGACCCCTTCTAAAAATGCATGTTTTAATATTTAGAACATGTTTAGAACACCTCTTTATAGTATAGATGATGGATGACCTTATACTATGAAGTTGCTTTTCAATATATGTATGTTCAATGGTTTTGTACTTATTTAGTGGTCCTTATTTCGCTACGGGACGTGGGGATAGTTTGTAGTCCGTCTCGGGCGATGGTTTGGTGTTGGCATAGGGCCTCAAGTGTGTTTCCTCTGGCTATTAGCACAGGGATGAGGAGCCGGCATAGGGCATGGAGTGTATTTTCCTCTGACTGTCTGCTCAGAGACGAGGAGCCGGGATGGGGCCTGTGGGTTATCGGACATTCACTAGTGATTATTATATATACAAGTTATTATTTGAGACATTGCACAACATGCTAGGTTTCAGAAAACCTATGTTTATCATGATATATATGTGTTTTCATAAAACCTGGGGGTTAGTACGTTGATAATTGTTTTAGTATATATATCAACTTGGTCTACTCGTGTTTGTTTTGCACCCCATTCAGGACGTAGGAACGAGGATTACGATATGAGCTACGAGGCATTCCCTTACCAGTGATATCTTGCTATATTCTCTCTGCTTCGACATCTATTGTAATAACACTTTTCTATCTTAAATTTTTGCTTCTACTCTGTAATAGACGTATGCTCTGAACATGCACGCATTTTCTTAATGTTAAATTGTTAGCAGTTGAACTTTAGTGTTGTGTTATTCATTCCTATTGCATGATTAATTCCAATATTTCTGCATGTGTCACATGTTCGTAGCTTTTGCATAAATTAAATGGCTTTCGTCACCTTTAGGGTGTCGGCCAGCACGTGACCATCCTGATGTCCCTAGGACATCTGGATTAGGTAGTGTTATGGGTTGCCTCTTCAGGGCCGAGACATAATAACAACAGTCTATCTTCACCTATTCGATATAACTCATTCTGGTACACTACGTAGTTTGTGGCATGCACCCTTGTCTTGTGGTCATGGCTACCACTAGGATTATAAAGATATTGCATAATTGACCTTCCTCAGTCATCAGGTAGTGTCTCAACCGTGCAAACATCTATAAGATCTTCTTGTTCCAACAACGAAGGTAGGGACATAACTCGTGTACGGATTACATGGTCGTGTTGGAGAACTTGCTGATTAACCAAGGCTGGGTGTGGTCGTCGCACTACTGGTATGACTTGGCCTAGCTCGCCCCCCAGGAGTTGTACTCCGGAAGTTATTTGAGCCAATTTGTTTGCGTTAGTGTTTCGAACTCGTGAGATGTGCTTGAATGTGATGCCTTCAAATGATTCAGCCAAATAGCTGGTAACCATGTGATAGGGCACCAGAGTACAACTCATGCAACGAAAAGTTTCATTGAGTTGGCTGATCACAAGTTCTGAATCGCCAAGGAAGGGTATGCGGGCTGCCATTAAGTCGTGAAGGACGTTAAGGTCAATGATAAAGGCTTTGTATTTAGCTTGATTATTCATACAATTGAAATCTAGCTTGAGAGAAAAATACCATCGGTAGTGATCCAGGGATTGGATGACGATTCCAATGCTAGCAGAAGTTGAGGTACTAAAGCCATCATCAAAATACAACATCTAATAATTATCAAGTGTTTCCACCATTCCAATTTCGACGTCATTGCCCTCAAAACTGTATGGAGAGGGTTATTGAACTAAGAAATCGGCCAACGCTTGTCTTTTTACAGCTTTCTGGGCACGTATTGTAAACTAAATTTGGACAGCGCCATTGTCCATTTTTCGATACAGCCTTTCACTATTGACCAAGTAAGCATATATCGAATAACGTCTGTTTGGGCGATGACTTGAGTAACGGAATGGAGCATGTAATGTTGGAGCTTAGACGCAGTGAAGAATAGAGCCAAACAAAGTTTCTCGACGGGTGAATAGTTTATCTCGGCTGAGTTAAGATTCCGGCTAAGATAAAAAAAATGGCTTACTCCCGTTCCGTGTCATTGGCTTGTGCAAGAAGACAACCAACAGATTCTTTGACGACCGAGATATACAACTTGAGGGGTTTACCGCGCCGAGATGGCACAAGGACATGTGGGGTAGTGAGGGAGACCTTAATTTGTGTGAACGCATCTTGGTGCTCTTCACGCCATTCGAATTTGTTAGAATCCTTAAGTTTCAAGAGCGTGGAGAAAACTTTCATCTTCCATGCCGACTTAGAAATGAAGCGGCGGAGGAAATTGATTTTACCGAGGAGTGATTGTAATTGCTTCTTAGTTGTCGGGGCTGGGGCATCAGTGATCGCTTGAGCTTTATTTGCGTCCACCTCGATGCCACGATGATGAACAAGGAAACCTAAGAAGTTTTGAGCCGATACGCCAAAGGCGCATTTAGCAAGGTTCATTTTAAGGTTATGTTGGTGTATACGAAGGAAAGCCTACCGAAGATCATCTAAATATGTTTGGCGATGTTTCGATTTGACTATAACATCATCAATATAGACCTCGACGATGGTACCAATTAAATCATGAAAAATAGTATTCATAGCATGTTGGTATGTGGCACGGGCATTTTTAAGGATGAATAGCATGACAACCCATTTGTAAGTCCCGAGTGCCCCCGGGCAACGAAAAGCAGTTTTGTGGACATCGGCCTCAGCAATGAAAATTTGGTTGTAACTAGCATGGCCATCCATAAAGGATAACGTCTCGTGGTTTGCTGTTGCATCGATTAACAAATCTAAAATTGGCATTGTATATTCATCTTTAAGGGTTGCCAAATTCAAATTTCAAAAATCGATACAAGTACATAGAGCACCACTTTTCTTTAAAACTAGGACGATGTTTACCAACAATTCGACGTATTAAGCTATTTGAATAAGCCTGGCTTTTAAAAGTTGAACGAGTTTGCCTTTTATGCCGAGTTGTACTTTAGTCGAGAATTGTCGGGGGGTTAGCGGAACGGTTTACAACCAGATTTGATGCATAATTCATGCTTGACGAGCGTTCAGTCTAAACTAGGCATCTCATGGTAACTCCAAGAAAAACAATCCTTAAATTCCTTGAGTAAATTACAAAGCTCGGTTTTCATAGGTTGGGGTAACAAAGCATTAATAAATAAAGGCTGCTGGTCTTCGGCCATTCCAACATCTATTTCTTCTAAAGGGTCCTTGACTTGGGGTCGACTGTCTTCAAGCTCGGCCGGGGCAGCTTGAACCTTGTCAAGTGATAGAATTGGACCGTTGTCTCATTCAGCGAGAAAATCTACTAAGTTCACGCCCGAATTCGGTTGCTTGGAAATACCATACCAATAGGCCAGTAATCGTTCCATGATGGATGAAACCGTGACCCGGCGTCTATGTTGTTTAGTACCAGACATCAGGATCAGTAATCAGGACGACCAACCTGAGTCTCACAGAATCCTGGTGAACAGTCTCGACGCCCACCTCAATGGCTTTCTGAACTGAGAGGCCGTCATTCCTTGTTAAAACGTTGTAGGGTGATGTAGCTGATGTGTTCATCATAATAGCTAGCCTGAATCATATTAGCTTAAAATGACTGATTGTCGGTCAGATGAACTACAGCTGATTTGCCATCCAAGAAGATGAGGACTTGATATAATGACTAATGGATGCAGCTCGTTTGACGGATCTAGTTATGATCGAGCAATGCATTATACTCGGTCTTCGAATCGACTATGAAAAATACGGTCATGTGATTACAACTTGCGATATTTACTTTCAACGAAATCACTCCCTTGGTCTGAGATTTGTCACTGACAAAGCTACTTATGGTGACCCTTGATGGAATAAATTCATCATTGGAATAACGTAATGCCTTCATGATAGCAATGGGCATGATGTTGACCATTACTCCACAGTCGACAAAAATTTTGGAGATTGGATATTTTTCAATATGAGCCGTAACATCTAACAACTTCAAATGATGAAAATTAACTGATGAAGAGCGAGGAAACAATTCGGCAAGAGCTGCTTTGAGTTTATCTTCTTTTGTTGCCAGCTCAATCTCTTTGACGATCACAAATTAGACTTGCGTGGCTTCCTCAGCAACCACATCGCCGTCCAGGAATTTTGGTTGGCTGGAACTTGGTAGGTAATACATAGACCATGCTGATTTCCATGTTGTAGTGGACCGAAGAACCCATATGGTCACAATCTTCTTCTTCTGGAATTTCGGGCGAGGTATCCTGCGCGTGGGCAATATTCGCTTAATCTTCTTCGGTTGGTGCCAGGGTATGTTCCTGAGGCATGTCCACTGGAGCTTTCTCGTTATGCACGTCGACCTTGGGTTTGCTCAAGTTGGAATTGGTTTTTGGTTTTGTGACGTCATATGAGTTTGCTCTTGATATGCGATATGGGTGTCTCTGATGTCAAGGTAAGCATCTAATTGTGCTACGCGTTGATTTTCATTGGCTGTAAGGCCGAAGAGGGAAATGACTAAAAGAACTTCAAAATGGTATTGCAAATATTCGAGGTCTTCAAGAGAGAAGGGAAGTTCAGAAGTGTCAATATCATTATATGAATCTACCTCAAGGTCAAGAACTTGAGCTTCACGTATATGCTAGAACCTAGCTTTCATCCCTAGATCTGAGGTTTTTTGGATGATCCATTTAGCATCGAGGCAAGTTAGAACGAGATCAAGAGTATTTTGGCATGCTTTTAGCAAGCTGTATAAGTCATTTGACAAGGGGCGATTAACGTTTTATTTTATGAACTAACAAATCCAATTCGGGAAGATCCATACATTAGATTCTCAATTTGTAAGTTTCTAATATCCTTAAATATTACATACTATAATAAATTAAATTTTGGTGACGATCCAACGGTTGGATCGTCAATTCATATAAGAATCAAGTAGCCGTCTTTATCAAAACTATGTTCAAACGATGAGATTTCATCAATCGGACTTCACCTATGGAATTGGGGTATCAAACTTAGCTTAGTAAGGTCAGGGGGTATCTCGGCCCACGCGCCACCGCACACGGCGGTCGGCCACCTCGACGTGCTGGAAAAATCAACTATTTCTAAAAAGGCTCAAATTTTACAGGAATGAAGATCCCAATGAGTAGAGCAAGTTTCATACATGTGGCCAAGTCCAATTTGGCTGGGAAAAACTTTAAATCGCCAAGAACCCGCTGGAACTCTAGAATTGGATGTTATTGAATTCGATCAATCCGCAACACCACTACCCATAAAACTGTTTGGGCCTTGTTCCTGACCTTTAGAGAAGTGTTTTGGTGGTGGTGATTGAAGGTAAGTTTTTCATAAATGGGTGGATCGTCGCCTAGTCTTCACCAAGCCGTGCGTCGGCCTTCACAAAATTGGAACCAAAACTCTCTGTTTTTGGGCTGAGATGGTGGATGGGAGGACATTGAGTGATTTGCAGGTGATTGACGGTGGTGATTCAACGAGAAAAATAGCATGATTTGCTCGAAATCAAACTGGGTCACAAACGGGTTGGTCGTGGGTGTGCACAGGTCGACATGAATGAGACCCTTCTCTCTTCTTTCTCGATTGGCTGCTTCTCTCTCATCTGATTTGTTCTTACCTTTTAATTTGATTGGTCAGTGTTCCCGCAAGGTGGGAGTTCAATTTATTTAACTGAACTTTAAATAACTAATTTCATACGTCTGTAACTATATTGTTATAATCCGTAACTCGCAAATGGATTTCGCCTATGTGTTCGTAGTGATGAGTACTACGAGGACACGTTAAAAGAATAAGTCCTACGTTTCTCTAACCGATGGTTAACGAAAGTTGCCTCAAAGGCATTTTTGTAAAATCACTAATTTAAAATTTATAAAGCTTAGAATTAGGGATTGGTTATCACACCTAGGTAGATAAGCATCTACCATGCTTACTGTCGCCATAGGGAAAAGATCGGTGTCAACACCCATTTGTTTCTTGGGAAACTTGAGCTTACCATTGTCGATCTAGCTTTGAATGACATCGTGAAATACGACATAATTACTTGCCGTATGCTTGTTCGAATTATGGTATTTACAATATATCTTACCTTTTAAATCATCGGCTTTGGGTATGTTATGCCTTGGCTGAAGCTTGACAATTTGAGCGAGTAACAGCTGGTCGAAGATGGTGTCAGCCTTGGTAATGTCAAAAGTATAACTTTCGACGTTTTGATGGTAGCCTCTTCAGACTTCGAGCGGGTTTTGGCATCTTTGGAGTTAGCATGAGCCAATGCTTTTCATAGTGGGATTTTTCGCCTTCGGCTGATGCATAACTGACCGTAGGGGTTCTTGTAGATGGTTCCTCAGGATGGGGACTTTGAAATCTTTTCTTCTTGGAGTAAATAATCATATTGCTCGACATGGTGAGCTACTTCATACATATCTTGGAAGGTTGCCCCCAATAATTTCTTTTTGTATTCCACATCCAGGCTGTTTAAGACAAGCCTAACAAACTCGACTTTTAGGAGAGGTACTTAACACCAGTTTCTGGCTGACTTAAACCTCGTAAGGTTTTCCACTGATGACTCGTTAGAAGCTTGAGCCATCATGGCCAGAGAAAATACTGACACGTCCATCCCTAGTCAATAGAATTGCTCATGAAATTTCTCGACTAATCCTAGCTTTGGATGGAGTTGGATGGAAGGTTTATATACCATGCGAATGCTAAGCCAGTTAACGAGAAGTTGAACAGTCGAAGCTTATGGAAATCATTGTTAACGTCCTCACATTGGGCAGTGAATCGAGCCACGTGTTCTAACGACGATAAAGATGACTTTCCAGCGAAAAGTCTGAAGTTCAGAATTTCTAATCCCTTGGGGTACTCGAACTTTTCTACGAACACTGGATATGGGTTAATGAATTTCGAAAACTTCGGCCCCTTTTTAAGGGCCGAATTAATCATTCTTTGAACCTCAACAATATCAATAAATGTTGTTTCTGCTCCTAGGTCAAATTTGTCCTATCTACTGCTTGACCCACCTCTATTTTTCAAATTGATCATTTTGAGCTAAGAATATCCTATCTCGACCTGTACCACTATCAATGAATTGTTCTTAAATGGAGGCTGCCTGGAATGATCGGCAGGTCCTCATTCGTGGACTTTATTAACCAGTACTTCAAGCAACTTGTTGTGTATAGTGCTATTATCGTGCATCTTTTCGAGTATGCTTTTCACATCTCGACTGAACATTTGCTCAAATTACCGAGATTGCTCTTCAAGTCGTCATCGAAGAAACAACCTAGTGGGTGGATTAGAGGCTTCATCACCATCCTCGTCACAATCCTCCACTAATCCTTTAACAAAAATTCTTTTTGTTGTTTTGGTGGGGATTTCTGAATCATGAGGCTAACCCTTGAGATTTACTTCCTTATCTCGGCATGTCGCACTTGTGGCTTCAGGTGTCACAAAAGCAGAAGGATTATGTGCCTGTGGTAAGCCATCTTGTCCTGGGTTTTGGGGAAGATTAGTTGTTAACTTACCTATGACTGTTTTGTTCTTTATTGATCGTGTCTCAATGGTTATGAACTTCGTAGCTTTAGCACTACCCACAGGGTGTGCCAAAATGTTGACCCTAAAAACTACCAAGCCTACGTAGCGTGCATGCCGAGTAACTAATGAGCTAACTACGTCCTTCAGTTGGTTACGGTGATTATATTCATGAGAGTATAAGCACGCTGAGCTGGCACTAGACTATATGAACACAAATACTTGAAAGAGATGTATGTCTTGATGGTAAATGTGGTTTAGCCGTCGGAATGCCGAACTCTAAAATGTACTTATGAATATCCAATCATAAAACAACTCGGCGGTCAACGTGCCAAGCCTAGTAACCTGTAACACCTCACTTCGTTGAGAAGGCTGATGAGATGACCTCTACCAACAAGGACTCGAAAATCCTTGTCGATTGAGACTTGGATAAATAACAAATCGGTCTCGAAGCAGTGTTGTTTATCCAAACTGAAGGTGCTCATTGATCGACTGATTTAACGGCTCTAGTGCTGTTTATCCAAACTGAAGATGTCACCGGTTGCCTTCATAGTGTTGTTTATCCAAACTGAAGACATGTTGGCGGAAGAAAGATGAGAAGGGTAAAATCTCAAGTTGTTGAGAAGCTTTGCGCAGGGCAATTTGTGTGTTGAATTGGAGGGGCTTTGAATGATGCACTCCCTTCTCTATTTATAGTAGCAAACCATCTCATGGCTAAGCTAGAATCATACTCGGATTAGAACTCCTCAACCTAATTTGATTAGGTCTCAGCCAATCCTAACTTCACTAGGACTTTGAACCAAGCTCTTTAACAAACCAGATTCATCCCTTAATTCTCAACATCCTCCGTCTTAGCCTTAAGACTCCTTGTTGCACTAGGTTTCGACTATCTCACCCTTATCTAAACCAATCCTCCTTGCAGTAAGATTCGGCCGACCTTTACTGGACAGCCCACGACAATATTATAGATGAATGCTATTGGGCCGAGAATAACTCTAAGCGCCGAAATAATATTTTGGGCCCAAATAGATACTCTGAGTGTTTTAATTATTTTTATTTTTTTATGTTTAAAAATATCAAAATTAAGATCTAATTGTTATTAAATTTCGAAGCATTGTCGAATTTTTGCAATTTTATTCGGACTTGCTGGAGTGTATCCTCCATGTGTACAAGTACCTATAGAGCACTATTAACCACTTGTCAGACCAAGTTGGTCCTTTTTGGTTTCCTACAGGGCAAGATTTTAACTTTCTATCTTTCGTTTTGAGTGAAAATTAAAGACACCATTTTTTAGGTCGTGATTGAGTTTTTAAGATGTCAACCAATGGGACAATATTTCATTTATTTCTTACTACTTTGATGGTTGTTTATTAACTATAAAATGGAGCTTGCACGTGACATTTTTGTCTCATACATGTGGTTTTGTGTTTTGTGTGTTTGTGTGTGTGTTTTTGGTCCAAAAGGTTTATTTATATCTTTAAAAAATAGGCCTGGCTAGTTAAAAAGACGAAAGTAAGTAGAATTTTAAATTTACATTTCTCTGGTTGATAGTAAAGTAAAATTCATATTTAAGTACATCTGAAATTTGAAAATAAGAGAGAAAATGTGACACTTATTATGTATAAAATTTGCATCGTGAAAAATGCTCTTATATTATTCATTTACTCATTAAAAATTTTGAAATATCAATTTAATGCAAATTGTTTTGCCTCGATGTGTCAAGAAAAATGCTAACTGGCTGTTGCTTCAGAGAATCAGAAGTAACAAGTAAGAGCATCTCCAAAAGAGATGTTAAAAAGTCCAAATCAGCAATAACAGTAAAAAAATACAGCTGCAATGTTTTCCAACCGAGAAGCCAAATCTGATGTGACATGACATGAAATATCAGCACTCCCCCTACTGTCAAATTTGACAGTAACGTCAAATATTTTTTTATTAATTTTTTTTTTTATCACAACTCTCCTCTCTCGCTCGAACCTGAGAAGTCTTCTTCCTTTTTCTCAGAACCAACCCCAGAAACTAACCTCACGATCTCAACCTGAAACCCAAATGTAAAACTGCTCCTTCTTCAACTTCTCTTTGCCGTACTCCGCACTAGTACTGGCGAGCTCTTGGAACCCAATTCTCTCAATCCCCTCTCAAGGCTTCCCAACTATCAATTCCTCACCGCCACTCTTTGCTTTGACCGCTTTGGTGAAGTCCTTGAACTCGCGCTTGAGAGTTCGGAAATGGGTTTCTTCGGCCAAGGCCTGCTTTTGGGTTTGTGAGAACAGCGGAGATGGATTCGCCTCCGCGAAGCGGTTGAGCTTGCGGTTGTGTTTTTGGATTTCTTTTTTGCGGACGGTGTGGATGATCTTGGGAGTTGGGTGGATGCCTTTCTTGGTGAGGTTGCGTTTGATTTCATCAATGTCGAGTTCGAATTGGGTGTGAGGGACTTGCGGGAGGGAAGCTTGCAGAGCTTCCATGGCTGGAGGTGTGAAGTGAAGAAATCCAAAGGTTTTGGATCGCCTACAATTCCAAGAAGATCGTCGCTGACAGATTGTGGCCTTTGGATTTCAAGCGAGTTCGAGTATGTCGATGTGATGGTAGAGGGCGATAGGATGTTGATGGAAGAGAAGTAGGTATACAAAGATTCAAAAAATAAAGAACGTTTATGGTACGAGGAGTTTAGAAAGAAAGGGCATAAAATAATAGTTTAACAAAATGAAAAGAAAAGAAAATAGTGTAATAAAATAATATTTAGTTTGAAATATCGGATAAAGAGCAAAATTTTGAAAGATGTCAAAATACCACAAAGGCTATCAAATTCAAATTTTATCTCTTTTGGAGATGCTGTAATAACCCTTACCCAAATAATCTAAAATTTTATTGGGCCAAGCCTAGCCCCCTTTGTGTTAACTAAAGGCCCATGGTTAGGTCCAATGACCCAACCTGTGAGCCCTATCCTATTCCTTCCTTATTTTATGAAAAACTGAGCTTTCTCTCTTTCTCTCTCTAACTCTTGGAAATTTCCACTTTCCCCTCCCTTTTCGAAAACTAAACAAATCCAACAAAATAACCACATATCTAGAATCCTTAGGGCTTGAGGAACTCAACTGTAATCCTGCATGCATCATTAGGACACCTCTGTGCGTTCTGCCATTGAAGCCGAGAGCTTCAAATCTCTGAAACTCCAACACAGGTAAGGCTCGCTGCCCTATTCTATTTTGTTGAGTTGTTCTCAGTCCAAATGGAAGGTTCTAATCTGTGCATGCACTCTATTTTCGTTCTTCCAGAACCCGACGAGAAAATCCGTCAAAGCTCGTACACGAACTCGGCCAATCTCGACCCCATTTGATCCTATTTGTGGTAAAATTCTGTTTCCCTTCTTTTTCAGCATCATTTTTATGATTTAACTTCCTATTTTTATTTAGTTTTAGGTCCAAATCGGAATCGGGATGAATTCCGATCACCATTTTCTGGTGTTTTTCTCCGATCAGCATTGCAGGCCATTTAGGACACCCACAGGCTTTGGGCCCGTAGACCAAAACCCAACCCATTCTATTTCTTTTAATTAATTTCTATTATATATTTTAATGGCCCAAAGGGTCCTTGGGCCGTTTTTATTTAGAAAGGGCTTAAAGCCCGGCCCCGTGTGCGAGGCCTTTGGGCTGTGCTGTGCATGTGTGTGTGTTTGTGTAGCGTGTGTATGTGTGTCCGTGTGAAAGTGTGTGTGTGTGTGTAAGCATGTGTGAGTGTGTGTGGTGCACGTGCGTGCGTGTGTGTGCGCGCGCATGCCGTGCATGTGTGTGTGTTTGTGTAGCGTGTGTATGTGTGTGTCCGTGTGAGTGTGTGCACGTGTGTGCACGTGTGTGTGTGTTGTGCCATGTGTGTGTATGTTTGTGTGGGTTTGGTTTTAAGGCCCAAACCACCCATTTTCACCCTAACCTTTTTTAACCAAAAATCTTAGGACCCAAAAACCCCAAAATCTCTCCTAGGCCAATTTTGACGTTCTGAATCCGTTTTTGGCGTCCATTTCCTGGAATTCTACTGTTTGGGCATAGTTTGATAAATTGTACATTTTTATGCTTAGGTGAACTTGCTAGTGGGGGATTTCCTTAATCCTTTTCCGCACAACTCTGCTGCTACGGAGTATCTGTGAGTGGACCCCTTCAAAAATTACATGATTTCATAGTTTAACTGCATAAATGAAAAGCATGCCTTATGAGTTTATGGATTTATTTTACGTTAAGCATGTTTATTGAAATGTTGATTATCGTCTTATTATTTTGCAAGGAATTAATTGTTGGCCTATATTGAGCTATATTTTAATATATCGTATTTTCTATAAAAACCATGAACTGGTAGACTATATGATGGATGACGATAGGATGCTAGAACATGTTTAGAAACCCTTCTTTATAGTATAGACGACGGATGACTTTATACTATGAAGTGGTTATTTATGAGAGGCGTAACTATTTGTGCATACCTAGAGGACACTATGCAGCCTGGGGCGAGGATCTGGTGTTGGCAGTTAGGCCGGGAGAAATAATCCCTAGCTACGGTCTGAGGGACATGAAGCAGGCATTGGGCCGGGAGTTATATTTATTCAGTGATCTTGCTAGTAGCACACTGCGCTTACGAGATGATCTGTGAGACGATTGATATTTTGATTTCCGCGATGTTTTTCCGCAATATGTCTATTGAGATGTTTTTGGCATGTTAAGGTTTTCAGTAAACCTATCACTTATTGTGCTAGTAGTTTTCTTTGTATAAACTGTGGGGGTTAGTATCTTGATAACTGTTTTATTATTATTGTATATATAAACTTGGTCCACTCACCTTTGTTTTGCGCCCCCATTTAGGTCTTAGAATCGAGGCATACAATCCCGGCGTCAAGGCACTTCAACATCGGCATCTTCGAGCCGTCTTGGTGTAGGACCCACTCCTTTAGTCATTCAATTTTATAGTATTTCTTTTAGTGTTCTAATTAGCTGTATGCTCTGAACACGTTCCTAAATTGTTAATTCATTGTATTTCATTTCATAACCCTTATTTATTTCTTATTCTTAGCTTTTGTATCAATTAATGGCTTTTGTCACCCTCGAGTGTCGACCAGCACGTGTCTATCCTGGTATTAGAGCAATATCAGGGTCGGGGCGTGTCAGATGCTCTAACACGAGAATTTGTTTGTTCTTTTAGATAGTGAAAACATTAATGCAGATAGTAACTCGTCGTCGAGAAAATGCACATGAGGAGTAGGGCGGCCAATTGCCACTTAACTAATTAATGCCATGAATCATGACGGTGATTGGCGGCTGCACCACCTCCACTAGCAATATGTATGCATGTATGTATAGAAGTGGCCAATTTAAATTTTCTGTGTTTCTGTTTTATTTTCAATTAAATTCGACGAAGTACAACTAACTTCTGATTCTATTTGCAATGGGATATCGGTCGATTTATATTATATATTTGGGAATTTTGTGCAAGTACCATCTGAATTTAAAAGGGAAAAATTAGTATCCAGTTTTTAATTATTAATGTTCATTGACTGAGATTTTATTAGTTTCAAATTTTGATTAAAGTCCTTAACATTAATACGATAATAAATTTGAAATTGATTTAAGGTTTTAATACTCACGCCTCTAGTAAACTCCTGAGTTATTTTCAATTCAAACATTTCCAAAATAAAAATAATTAAAAAAAAAAGAATAAGTTTGTACCCATTAGTTTTTCATAAAAATATTCTCAATTTTTTATTCTTAAATGAACCCATTCATATAATTTTTAATTTTTTTTAATCTTCTAAATATACCAATTTGTTATATGCAAAATGTACCATTTTTTTAATATAAAATACACATTTTTTTTTCTTTTTTTTTTAAATATAAAATGTGCCCAATTTTTCACTATAAAATCCATTTTGTTGTAGTCATATTTAGAATAGGAATGTGATTGTGTAAATCTTAGTAGATATGAGAATGTATCTTATATTCCTATTAGGAGTTGATTACCTATTAAATGTTGTAATCCTGAAGAGAAAGGTTTTTACCTATCATACTACTATAAATAAAGGCACAATGGGGTGACACAAACACACCTCACAATTAAATCACTATCTCCTCTCTCTAATTGCCGTCGACCCCCTCTCTCTAAACCCTAAAGATCGTTAAATAAAATAGGCTTACAACACGTTATCAGCACGCTCTTACCAGAAGCTAAGGACTTGACAGATCGTATGAGGCTTTCTTCTACAAAATTCAAAGGCTTATATTTGTTTTTTGCTAATCAGGTACGCTTAAAATAAAAAAGAGATGTGAAACGTCCACGAAGCATGAAAACATTCCCCATGATGCATGAACCCTTCGATGTTTATATTTTCCTTACAATATATATATATATATATATATATATATATATATATATTGTATATGTTCATACATTTGTCAATATATATGTTTGTTTCATGCATTGCGCAATTAAATTGCTATGTGGAATTTGTGAGTCAATGTATATAAAATAAATTAGAAGCAAATCTAGGGTTTGTAAAACCCTACCTATGTCGAAATTTTTTTTTTTAAAATTCTTGGGCACCATGCGACACCACCGCCTCAACACCCATCGTGACACCATGAACCACCGCTGGCTTAAAGCCCAAACAAGTGGACCATAGGGCAGCACCCTTTAGGTTTGTTGCGTTGACCTAGATAACCCAGGCCTTCGACTTGCTTAGATCTCTAGGGCCCGAAGTCCCTTAAACCCATCCAAGAAAACGTGCAACCTTTTCCTGGCCCGTTGTCCCATGGTTTGAGTCTGCCTGTAGCAACGCATAGCACATTGGGCTGTGTCACGCACCCCCGCCTGCTCTTCGTAACTTTGTCTGCTAGGTTGAAGCCTGCCCTAACCTGAACCCAGCCTCCGTTGGGCTCTCCATGAGAACCCCAGGCTAGCATTTTGCTGGGCCTGCTCCCGTGCCTAACTCCCTGGCCTAAATGTTAGTAGCCGTTACTACTGGGCTCCCAGACTTGGCCGGTGGCTTGAAGACCATCCTGAGGGCTGCTTTTGCAGCTGTACCCAACCCGAGCTCTTTTGCTTACGGCACCTAGCCCAAAATTTTGGGCTATGGTATTTTCGACCCAATGCTATTATTTTAGTCTTATTTTGCTTCTCCATTAATCTGATAATGAATCCATAATTATTGACCTGAAGATCACTTTTGGACATTAATGATTCAATAATTTATTTTTATACTTTGAACCGTTGACCTACTTTCGTAGTAACGAAGCTTTCACACTTGAGTTCCCGAAGAAACTCAAACCACTATATTTAAATTAGTATATTGCATTCTGTGTTTCTTGCAGGAACCTCTCATTATGAACTTAATTGTTCATAAAAACTAAATTGAACCTGTAGTTTTCATTCAAAACATACCACATGAAACTTGTAGTTTTCATGCATAAATTAAACCAATACATGTCTATAGAACTTGTATGTTTTACGATATATGTTTACAGCTTACCATATGACTAATCACGTTTTTTCCCTCCATTTTAGGGACATGTCGAACTTGAAGAAGCTCGATTTCTCCACTTTAGAAGTCTTCGGAAGAAACTATCTGAAGTGGGTTCAAGACGTGAAGCTCTATCTAATTGCAAAGGGTATTAGAGCTACCATTGAGGCACTTATTGACAACAAACCTGCTGACTATGCTAAAAAAGCTAATGCAATGATCTTCATTCGAAGACACATCCATGATGTACTGCAGACTGAGTACCTCACTAAGGAGGACCCACGCACCTTCTGGCTTACGCTGGCCGACCGTTTTGATCATCAGAAAGATATATACTTGACTGACACAAGACACGATTGGCAACACCTTTGCTTCCAGGACTTTAAATTCATGAATGAATATAACTCTGAAGTTTGTAGAATCCGTTCACTGTTGAGATTTTGCAAAGTGGAACTAACCAAATCATATCTCCTGGGAAAGACCTATTCGACCATTCATACCACCAATATTGTCTTGCAACAACAATATAGGGAACCGAAATTCACCAAGTTTTCAGATTTGAACTCTGTTTTACTTCTCGTTGAAAAGCAGAACCAGTTTTTGATGAAGAATCATCAAGCTCGACCCACATGCTCGAACGTTGCGCTCGAAGCGCATGCGACCAATTTTAGTAGCCACAATTGATGAAAGAACCGTCGTGGCCGTGGTAATGGGGGGCAAGTGCAACCACAGGCCTAAGTTCAACAAAGTACCGCACTAAAGGAGGAAATGTGACCCAACAGCGTCCACTACTTGTCCCCAAGGCCCTAAGCTTCAAGAACCAGGGAAAAGCTCCTGTTCAGTCAACTTCTACTGAAATGAATATGTGCTATTGATGTGGATCAAAGGATCATTGGTCACGCGTATGCCAAGCTTCCGCTGAGGCTATTGCCAAGTATCATTCCCATCATGAGTCCAACTTTGCACATAGGGATCATCCGGAAGATGCTCCTACATCAATGGAGATATCAAATTTTCAGGAGGCGTCAACTCCTATGGATGAATAAATTAGACATGTTTTTAGGGTGTTTACCCCTAGTGGCTGAACCCACTAGGAGTGGCCGACCCTTCCCCCCTATTTTTCTAGGTTTATTGTTTAATTTTGAACAATTTCTCTAAGTATTTGGAACAATTTGTTTGGTTTTGGTTTGTTTTGAATTATGGATTGTTATTTTGAATGGATATTTCTTGAATTGCTTATTTGAATGAATGGACTTATATTTATGCATGTGACCAATTCAAGCAATTTATTTCTAGGTATGTCTAGTGGGGAAGTTAGTTGTCTGGCAGATAGTGCAACCACGTACACCATCTTACTTGAACGACACTATTTTACTAACTTAATACCCAAGAAAGCTCATTTGACAACCCTCTCAGGCCTATCCAACTTGATTGAAGGATACAGAAATGCCTATATCATGTTGTCCAATGGTACTATCTTAACCATTAAGGAGGCACTCTATTCTCCATGTTCCGAAAGAACGTTGCTGAGTTTTAGAGATATTTGAGATAATCAATATCATATTGAAACCACTAAAGATAATGGTTCTGAATTTCTTTTTATCACTTCGTACGAATATGGTCAGAAGCGTATTCACGAGAAGTTGGAATGTTTGCCGAGTGGGTTGTACATCACAACCATTCGCGGTATAGAAGCCCACAGTGTGGCCGGCCTTATGCCTGAGTTCCAGGACAATTTGTTGCTTTGGCATGACCGTTTGAGACATCCTGGACATGACATGATGCGCCGTATGCTCAAATCATCTCTTGGGCATCGGTTACCTCCCTATATTGGACTCCCGCCATGCAAAGCATGTTCTTTAAGTAAGTTAAGTACTCAACCCTCACTTACAAAGATCATTCATGACCCCCCTAAGTTTCTTCAGAGGATTCAAGGGGACATTTGTGGACCTATCCAACCAACATGCGGACCATTTAGATACTTTATGGTGTTGGTTGATGCATTGACATGATGGTCACATGTTTATTTGTTGTCCACACGCAATGCTGCGTTTGCTAAACTTCTAGCTCAAATCATTAAGCTAATGGCTCACCATCCTGATTATCTGATTAAGTCGATTCGACTAGATAACATTGGAAAGTTTACATCACAAACTTTTGACGATTATTGCATGTCAGTAGGGATTGATGTGGAACATCTTGTACCCCATGTTCACACCCAAAATGGCCTGGCAGAAGCTTTCATAAAGCGCCTTCAATTGATAACTCGAACTTTGGTTATGAGAACCAAACTGTCGGTATCTACCTTGGGCTATGCAATATTGCACGCAACTATGTTGGTCCACCTGAGGCCCACCGCCACTCAACCACATTCGCCGTTACAGTTGGTCACTGGATATAAGCCTAACGTCTCTCATTTATGGGTGTTTGGGTGTGCCATTTATGCGCCAATAGTGTCACCACTATGTACCAAAATGAGTCTTTGGAGAAAAATGGAAATCTATGCCGATTATGATTCACCATCAATTGTTTGCTACTTAGAACCCTTGACAGAGATCTCTTTACCACACGTTTTGTGGATTGTCACTTTGATGTGACAGTCTTCTTGTCATTAGGGGGAGATAAGCATGCCAACGTTCCCGTAAAATGTCGCGAATTGTCCTGGTATACTCTCACTATGTCTCATTTAGATCCTCGCATTGCCTAGTCTAAAACTGAGGTGCGACGAATTATAGATCTTCAAACTATTGCTCAAAGCATGTTAGATGTTTTTAATGATCTAGCAAAGGTGACAAGATCACATATACCTGCTGCAAACGCACCTGCAAGGATAGATGTACCCTGCGTACATCCATAACCCGCCTGGAAAAGCCATACTATCCCCGAAGGTGGGGAGGCCACACGTTCCATGCGGCAAGGTAATTGGCAGCTAGCCAATCATCTACTCTGACCCTGAAGCGTGGCAAATCCCTTGGTTCAAAGGATTTCACAACCCTGAAAGAGGAAAATGGCACCAACTAGTGACGCTAGTTTAAATCAAACCATCGTTCATGTGAAGCCAAAAATAATCACAAGGCGACACGTGGATTTTGGCTTAAAAAGACAAAATTACCCTCAAGACACACCAAGATTCCTTCACTCGAGTAGTGGGCAATCATCCCTCAACCAAGTCAAAAGTGCCCAAAATAGTTAATAATTCAAAACCTATTTCATCCATCCTTAACAAATCCTCTCTACAACTCCCAAATCATTCCTCTTTTATTATATTAATTAGCTAATCAATTAGGAAAATTTTCTATTAATTAGCTAATTAATTGATTTATTATTCAATTATTCCTAATTAGCTACAAATCATGAACCTCACCCAAAATACCAACCAAGTAGCCGATTCTCCTCCTCCTAAAGGGGCCGGCCACACCCCTATAAATACCACCTCATTCTCTCCAAAACTCAATTCCAACTTTCTGACAAAATTCTCTAAATTCTCAAAACACTTTTCTAACTTTGGCATCGGAGGTTCTTCGGCGAAAGCCGCCCCCCCCACCCAAAAAAAATTCATCATGGGCACGTAAGGCTCTTGGCTTGGCCTTGACCTAAGATGTTAGTTTTTTTGTACGTGCAATTTTGTCCAAGAACAAGAAGGAAGAAATTTGCATCCACAAATTGGTCATTTCATTGAAAGTTGAGTCACACACTCGTAGAAGACTCTTGCATCTAAGGTTTTTTGTTTCTTGTTCATTTGTAGATTTTTCATACGTTCTTATTCTAAGAATTTTTATTTCTAAAAATTTGGAAACCACGACAAACAGAACTTCCTACCTTCAAAGATCCGGATCAAATGATGGAGGACAAGATATAGCCTCACCACGACGATCCACGTGGCTCAAAGCAATGGTAAGAAGATCAACTTTGCCACCACGGAGCACTATCACCATGGCAGCCACGGAGACCACTATGGCAGTGGGGAGTCGGCCCGAGCCGCTACCTCAGCAGCACAAGCCTAAGGAGCTGCGGCAGGAGAAGCAGCTCAGCGCGTTCCTGAGCCGAGCTCAAGCTCGACATGCACGCGTGCCACACCCTACTCCCTTGGTGTCCCAAGTAGCCCAAGCTGATCCAAGATCGATCCAACCGTTCTGGCTTCAAATTTATAGGCCGACGATTGAACCGAGGGTATTTTCACCCAATTTTCTCCGGCTCGCGGAGGAGCGTGCACTCTCAGTTAGGCCCACGGATGAACATAAACTCACGGTTGGGGCCACACTCAGATAATTAACATGAGCAGTCTTCCAGGTGAAGTGTGCATTTGCGGTAAGGCTCGCAAGGAGCATTATCCACCTCACATTGAAGTCGGCAGCATAGTGGACAGAGAGCATAGAGAAGTAGTCACTCAATCCGACTTAAGTTCAACTAACAGTCTGCGAGTTACCCGCTTGCCTGCTAAGAATATACCACATGCACTGTAGCTACTTTATAGACGAGCCGAACACATTGAAGAGCATCCTAGACCACCATGTCACGTCTGGGGGTAACCGAGAGCTTCGCTACCCTAACAAAAGTAAGTTTAGGAAGAAGTAGAGAGGCTCCCGACTGAGCGATTGCACAATTTCCAGCGCAACGAAGCTACTGACAAAGCGCTTTGATGAGACATGACCAACATAAGCGGGTTATCTTTCAATGACAAAATCGAGCAGATAGGACTATCCTGCATAAATTGTCTGAAACAAGGCGATCATAAATAAAAGCACTTTGGTTTAAAGAGATGATAATTGGCATAATGGCTTTCATGCGATTCACCAACATCTTTGAGGTAAGCTTGTAAAGAACATTGCATAAACTTATGGCTGGAGCTGGGACATCTTGGAAGGCCGAAACAGTTTAGGAATCAGAGTAGTGCAAAATTGATCTTGCAAAGGATCTGACCAGATTCCAGAAAAGAGATGATGGCAACGGACATACGACTTTGACAATTGCCCAATATTTCTGGAAAAACAAAAGTGGTATACCATCCAGCTCTGGAGAAGTGAACAGTTGCATCTAAAAAAGAGCAATCTTCACTTTATCCATGGTGAAAGGGGCGTTAAGTTCACTGTTCATCTCCTCAGAGATTTTTTCGATCAATAGCATCTATGATGACTTAAGAGTTCCCAGCATGACTGGAGAAAATATCAGAGAAATAATTAGTCACCACGGATTCAATCCCCCTTAGGTTAACGTGTCATCTCCCCTGATCGTCTTGGTGTTTTACAATTCGGTTCTTAGCCATAATACCTACATTTGCACTTCGCCGTCCTTCAGCCATAATACCTGCAAGCGTTGACACCAAAATACCTCTTCATGGGATCGAAGCTCGTCAAGCTTACTCAACAAGGTGGCACGTTCAGTCATGATCACATCTGTGCATGGATGAGCTTACTCAACAAGGTGGCACGAACCTCTTCAACAACAATCAGGCAGGATTTGAAAGTACCCTTGTTCCACTTGAGAAGAGCAACACGAACGGCCTTACTTTTTTCACTAATGCAGAACATGGGAATGCCCATAACGAGATGTGTCCAAACCCTGCAAATGATCTTTTCATAACCATCATTCTTCGTCCCACATTCCTCGAATCGGAACAAACACCGAGGTCATCGTGGGTCAGGAGGGCATCACAAATCTCAACCAGAATGGGAATGTGGTCAAAGTTGCTAGGCTTGAGATGAGTGACACAAGAATGGGAGAATCGCAGAAGCCACTCTGAGCAAGTTTAATTCCCCTATTTCGAGAGGTCATCCATGTGAACTTATCCCCAGGGAAGCCCAAGTTCGGAAGATTGCAGTCGGAGATGGCCTCACAAAAATCTAGGATTTAGCCAATTGGATGGAGATTCCCCCCTTCCTTTTCCTCCAAACGAAGTATCTCATTAAAGTCTCCGCCGCAAAGCCAAGGGAGTCGGGATGAGGCAGCAAGAGATAGGAGAATATGCCAGGATTGGGTACGCCCAGAGGGAGAAGGATGACCGTAGAATCCGGTTAAATGCCAATGGACCGCATCACCAATATAATCAACGGTTCATCATGAATATCCTATTTGGTACCTAAACCGTTGATTTATTTGATGCATTTAAATCACTAAACGATATCGAATTCAAATGATTTTGTAGGGATGATCTTTAAACAATGATTAAGAGATTGAAAGGTTCTAATTATGAAATTTTTATGATAAAAATACATTGTTTGCAAGTAGAGAAATGAGTTCATCCCCCATGGGAGAATGCAAGTATTATCCTTATTTTATTATACAAACTTGTCTATATAATCCTCTCTCCTTCTCACATGCAATAGAGTTGGTCATTTTACAGTTTGTGCTTGATGATTTTCATGACTTGAAAACAACCATTGTTGCATATAGAGTTTGAGAGAAATTTAGAAATTTGCTTTACCTCAAATACTTGAGTCGTCCGGTCCGTAAGATGAGTAAGAGTTGTACTAGCCTCTCGGCCCCTGCTCATCCATCAATATTCACTCATAACATTAGGAGGTTTCGAGAGTTAGAGGATCTCTTCCTTGAAATCTTCTCGAGGTGGATCAAACAAGAACCTTTGTCTTGAAAAGGGCTAATCAGAACACCATTCTTGGGTTGAAGATTCGCTCCAGAGGTTGTATCTAACCTTTGTTCTTCTTCAATTTAAAAATATATACATATATACACACATGTATGCACAATCTCTAAATCAAAGATCATGAAAAATAGGATTTAAGTTTTAAATTATAAAAGGCATAAAACCATTCCTCCGTTGTGAGAAATAGGCATGCAATTGTAGTTTTGGTTTGAAACCAACCGATGCATGTCATTTCAGGGAGAAAATGATGAGACCCAATTATATTAGGTTAGAGCCCAAATGAAGGCCCCCTTGAAGTCCCTCGTATATCTATCGTACTTCCTTTGTATTTTCTATATATTTCGTTAGGCTGATCTGAGTTGTATTCATCGAAGGCGCAAAACATGGAGTAATTAAGTTATGTTTATTCACATGATTCGAGAATTATGGCAATTTTTTGAAAAACTTGTAATAATAGGTCAACTATTTCTCTAGCTTGCAACTTGTATTCAATTTTGGGTTTCATTTATAAGTTAAAAAGTAGGTGGGTTTATGTTTATGAAAAGGACTTATATGTCTAAAGAACCCAATTTTCAATTTCAATCATATCACATTCAACTCAGGTATCTCTGACAACGTAAGGTTTGGAGGTTTCCTTCAGAAAGCTAATGACCAGAAAAGAGCTCAGGTCTATATTGTGATTGATCTGCAGTGCGAGATTCTACAATCAAATTGATTACATGAAAAAAAATTATTGACCTTGAAAAAATGAACTCTAAACAAAGAAAAATTACATTTGGAAAATGGACATTATTTCCTCATCTGCGACTTGATGTGGTTGAGCAGCAGTTATAGTTTTATGCGACAGCAGGCATGTCCTTGAGCCATGCATCCAAGGGCTTACCAATTGAAAAGACAATGAAGCCAATTTCGCGCAGTTTATCTACATCAATAACATGCCTACCGTCGAAAATGAATGCCGGTTTCTGCATATTCTCATATATCTTGTTGTAATCGAGAGTCTTGAACTCATCCCATTCAGTCAGAATGCAAATACCATGGGCACCCTTTGTTGCCGCGTAGGCATCCGAGACCATACTCACTTTCTCCAGAGTACTGCTGCTGCTCATTGGTTGCAGGTGCATCGGGTGATCCCAATCGAACTTTCTCATAGTCAGTTCCCTGCTGATCTGGTCCTCGGTCACCTGTGGATCATATATGCTCAGTTCGGCCTTGTCAATCAACAACCCCTTGCACACATCAACTGCTGGGGTCTCCCTTGTGTCACCAGTATCTTTCTTGAAGGCAAACCCTAGTATTGCTATCTTCTTTGTCGACACAGTGTTGAACATGGATGCAACTACACGATTCACAAACCGGCTCTTTTGGTACTCATTGATCTTCACAACCTGTTTCCAGTACTCTGCTACCTCCGGAAGACCATTGCATTCGCAAATGTAAACAAGATTCAGGATGTCCTTCTGGAAGCAGGATCCCCCAAAACCGACACTCGCGTTAAGGAACTTGGGGCCTATCCTAGTGTCCATACCAATAGCGTGCGAAACCTGTGTAACATTTGCCCCAGTAGCCTCACAAAGCGCAGACATGGCGTTGACAGACGATATTCTCTGTGCCAAGAATGCATTCGCAGCAAGCTTGGAGAGCTCTGCAGACCAAAGATTGGTGGTTAGGATACGGTCTTCAGGAACCCACTGAGCATAAATATCCTTCAATGCTTTGATGGCCTTCTGGCCTTCAGCGGTTTCCCTGCCACCAATGAGGACCCGGTCCGGTTTAAAAAGATCTTCAATTGCAGTTCCTTCGGCAAGGAATTCAGGGTTTGAGAGGATCTGGAATTTGATTCCCTTGCCGTTGTGGGTCAAAATTTTTTCTATTGCCTCGGCTGTTTTCACAGGGACGGTGGATTTTTCGACAACAACTTTACTGGACTCGGAGACATCGGCAATCATTCGAGCAGCACTCTCCCAATATGTCAAATCTGCAGCTTTGCCTGCTCCGAGACCTGTAGTTTTGGTCGGGGTGTTGACAGAGACAAATACTATATCAGCTTCCTTGACGTGCTTCTTCACATCAGTGCTGAAGAAGAGGTTCTTGCCGCGGCACTGCTTCACGACGTCGTCGAGGCCGGGTTCATAAATGGGAAGTTGCTCACTGTTCCAAGCTGCAATCCGTTTATCCCAGATGTCAACGACGGCTACTTCAACGGACGGGCACTTGAGTGCAATCACTGCCATTGTAGGGCCCCCAACATATCCAGCACCAATGCAACATATCTTCACCATTTTCGTTTCACTCTATAACCAATGCAAATCTGCAATGCAACAGTAGTTATTACTTTATATATACCCAATGGTATGCCATGGCATGCATAATTATCATGTACCACAGTAACAGATGAAACGGCAAAGATTCACGTATGTTGCACTTGCATGGTAACAACAGTTTAACCAAACCCAGTTTGCATATCTAGACTCTTTCGCCTCGTCCTATTCCTGGCATCCCAGATCTAGAATTTTATGCCCCAATAATTGATGATATTTTTTGGTTATTTTCAAATGAACACCTAAAATTTTAAAGTAAACCAAGGAACAAAATGAGATGTAGGAAAATGCTGGTAGATTACCATAGAATAGAGAAATAAAAATGTTACCAGAAAAGCTTTAAGCTCGATGATCGTGTGTGTGGCGTCCAATAACACTAAATACACACTTGCCTGCGATTGCTGATTGCTGCGACGAGACGAGAATAAACGACCCTTTCTTTTTCTTTCTTGTGGTAAGTTGTGATAAAGTAAGGAGCTGATGATAAATGATAATAATAGAGGAGGGCCTTTTTTTTCTGTGTCCACTCAAAAATACCGGGCCTTTACTCTCTCTGAACCTCTCACTCTCAAACTAGAGGAAACAAAAGTCAGTCGGAGAGAGAGAGAGAGAGAGAGCGTGTTTTTTGGAGAGACCATGGATGGCAATGGTCTTTTTGATCTGATCCTATTCTTTCTCCCGCCACTCGCTCCGTCCTTCCCAATCCCAATAAATAGCGAAGCAAGAAAATAAATATCACATAGAAAAGTACAGTTTTTCTTCCATAGTACCTAATAGTGGAGTTTGGGAAAATTATTTTGCGTAAAATAAACTACTGAATCTTCGAAAATTCATGGACCATTTTATGGACATAACAACCAAGATCACTAGTAATCATCATGAGTCTCTGACCCTTTGGTCATTGGAAGGAAAAAATGTCTGCCTGTAGGATTCGTCGAATCTCAAGGGGTTCTGATGAGGCGAAATGATAATGCTAGTCAAATTAAATTTTGAAAACTAAAAGATATGAAAGTTGATTGGTTTATTACTTAAGAGTTGATAAACATGCTCATTCTTATTGGTGACACATCATTTAGTTTGTAAATTTAGTCTAAAAATTTAGTCTCTCTAGCATTATCCGAGACGGAAAGTTGATCCATATCAATATACGTAAATTGATTGGCTGAAGTTGAACCAACTAATACGAAAACATGCAAGGAAGTTAATGAAGAAAAGGGTAATGCTAGGGAGACTAAATATATAAACTAAATTTTGTAAATTGAATAACATGGAAGTTGATGATTGGATTATTACTTTTGTTATTTTTTTTAGCAAAATGATATTAATATTATCTACACTAAGGGGGTCAGTGAATGGGTTAAGCCTTACAATGGGCTAGTAATAATATTATTCAAAATTGTCTTTAGTGATGATTGAATTATTACTTTAAGTGTTGATTAACGTGTTTATTTCTTATTGGTGACATATCATTTAGTTTTCAAATTTAGTCTATAAATTTAGTCAACTCAGCATTTGGGTTCCATCATAAAACTAATTGGCGGAATTCCATCATAAAATCAATATCATAAAGAAAGTTGAGTTTTACCATAAAACAAGCTGACTATACGAAGAATATCCAACAACTTATAGCCACTTAGTACTACGGTCTTGTAGTATTCATTTTCACTTATATGGAAGAGGTCTTAGATTCGATTCTTACCAAAAGTGAAATTAAACCACATTATTGCTAGCCCATTGTAAGGTTAAGTTGACCGCCTCCTCTTTAGTATAGATAATATCATTTGTTCAAAAACAAAAACAACTTATAAGAACATGCAATATCTCTTCTCTCATTAATGTAGGATTTCATTCTCAACACGTTCTCTCACATAAGGTGAATTTTCAAGTCTAATAAATGAACAACATAATTCGAATGACGTGGAACATATGTGAGCGTTCAACTTCATATTTAAAACAACTCGCTCTGATAATTTCCTACTTTGGGGGAGTGTGACGGTTTCATTGCACGGGGTCTCAAAATTTAACGGCCACCAGAATAGTTTTATATTGAAAGTAGTAATATATAAAATAATATTATATAAGGGACACTAGGCCCATAAGCCACAAGACTACACGCCTATAAACCATCAATTCCGTACAAAATTACATACAATTTTATAAAGCAATCATGCCTCGCTTTTTTCTTAATTCTCACGCCAATCAAAGTCCACTTCTCTCTCAAACGCCTCCACCCCGCGCTGCCGCTTTTGTATTTCCCCTCTCCACTGCTTTTTTTTTTGTTCTTTTTTTTCTCATGAATCATTAAATCCTAATTCATAATTTCATGCGCGAGAGACATTTTCAAATTATGAATGATAATCACATGGTCAAAGTTATGCATAAACTTTAGATTTATATGCAACCGTCGATTGTTATTCTCATCAAATTTCGTTTCATTCTTTTTTTTTGGAAAACATGAATTTTAATGGATGTAAAAAACGAATGGTTTGAATCATTTATATCTTACATTCCGATATTTTAAGGTTAAATGAAATATCAGTTGATGTTATATAGTTTTGAGAGACTTTATAAACTCCGAGCAATATTTTCAGTAAAACTCTGACCGTAATTTCAACGATCCGAACCATTCATCTTTCTGCATCCTCTAAAAGATCATGTTTAAAAAAATTTTAACAAAAAAATCTGAAAAAAAAAACAAAACAAAACAAAATATGGTGAGAAGAATGGAGCGTATATGTAAACAACAATCAACGGTTAAATTTTGATCTATATTTTATATAATGATAGTGGCGAATTTTGAAGTTGAAACCATTACGAAAGTTGAAAACCTTTACATCACCAGCATTTATATAAATTTTTTTCACACTTCTACATTAATTAATATTTATGTGATACTTGAAAGACAAATTTATTTTTATAAGTAATACGTATATGACAATGTGATACACACACACACACACACACACACACACTAATTTAGTATTATGTTTTTCATTTGATTATTTATTGGTTTAATACATATTTTCTTTAATGGCTAAGGGGTCAAGTCAGGTTACCTTTTAATATTAACGGGCCAAGTTCGGATCCAGTTATATTACTCGTTTATTTTAACAGGTATTACACAATACGACTTGTTAAGATATCGGGTATGACACGAAAAGAACACGAACATGAAAAACAAGACATGAATATCAGGTTTATAGAGAGGAAGGGAGAGGAGAGATAAACATGATAAAGAGAGAGAAGGGGAGAGACACATGATAGAAAATAGGTAGAGAAGAGAGTAGATAAGGATGAGAGACAGGAGGAAATAAGGAATAAAGTGAAGAGATAATGGTATAATAACTATTTTCTACACTAGCGTAAACCCATGTCACTACTACAAAAGTACCCGGTAGTATCACTTTAAAAAAAACTACAAGAAAAGCCTATTTATGTCGGATATTAACAAAAAATCCGACAAAAATTCATGTAATGTAGGATAAAAGAACCGAAAGCATTGCTTGCGTCACCAAAAAGCTTTTGCTATCGAATATGACTCTTAATCCACCAAGAAAAAGGAAGGCCAATTAAACAAATGAAGCAAAATGGTGTCGGATACAACCGACACTACCATTCCCATCAGATACAACCGACAATAAATACTAAAAATGCCCTCACAAGGACAATTTTGTTGTCCCTAACCGACAGAAAAGATATTAATAATATAAAAAAATTATAAAAACAACAATTTAAATAAACATAAACAAAACTAATAATTGAATAAATAATACTAAACAAAACTAATCATTATTCACCTTAATATTATTCATATATATAAAAGTTCGTTAAGTATTTTTATAATCTTTTACTAATTATACAATTGGTAAGAAAAAAAATATATACCTACATTCGACTTCTTTTTCATCTTCCTTAATCAAGCTCCAATCCTTCGTCAAAGGAAAAATATACAATTTAGGATTCCACAGCTCCTAGTTCTCCGTTGAGGCATTGCTCCTTGTTAATAACAAAAAAACATTTGTGATGCATATTTACAAAAACAAAACCTGCATAAAAGCTCTAAACAAAGACCAATTTTCAATTTATGCATTATACTTGATAAGGTATCTCAAGTCAAGATTCAAAATACAAGCTCAATTTAATAACATAATCAAAATTTAAAACACAAACTGAACGTAATATAAATAATTTAAAACAAACTGGTTTCAGAATGTTGCTCCTCAAATTGGTCATGCATGATGATTGAAGCGAGAAGGAGAAGGGGACAAGAGAAAGAGAAGGAAACAAGAAGGAGAGGAGAAGGAAAGGGGAAAGAATGGGGAAGGGAGAAGGCAGCAGCATAAGGGGTTTTATTTTGTAGAATTGGTATTACTGTTGGTTAAAACCAACAACAATATGTTTCTATAAAAAAAAATATAAAAAAACTTATCCGACACACTTTCCTATTGCCATCGGATATAACTGACAACACTAAGAATGGTAGGAAATATCCCTCCCAAAAAAATTGTCATGATTTAAAAAAATAAAATAATAATTGTTTGGTTTAATAACTAAATAATACGTATTTAAATAGAATACATTTTTTTTAAATAAATAAATAATTGTTTGGTTTAATAGATAATACGTATTTAAATAGAAAATAACTCACGTAAAATATGCGATAAAGAAACAAAAAGATAATTTTGTACAATGAAAATGTCATCACACAAACTAAATATTGTCTAATCAATACTTCAAAAACAAAAAAAAAATTTGCACAAATTACTTTTCCCACTTCAAAATTTAGGCACAAATTTAACAGAAATGTGCATTCTACAAAACTAGTTTCAATAATCTAACCATCAAACTTGTTTGTATATACTACAAGATCACATACATAAAAAATCACAAAAAAAAAAAAAAAAAAAAAGTCAGAAATTAGGTAACAGAACAAAAAATTTCAACGATTATATACGAAAAAATCACAATCTAACGGTTATTTTAGCTCTGATTTTGATGATTTTTTACAGCTACACTCCGCGACCTTATAAGAATGCAATGAACAAATTCGATCTTCAATTTAAAATATTTACACTAGTAGATACCACAAATCTTCTTTATACTTAATGGAAGTATAACATTAACTCATAAGTGTTAGTTTAATCTACTGTTTTGATGCGATACTCATTCTACAAAACTAGTTTCAACTATCCAACCGTCAAACTTGTTTGTATACACTTCGAGATCGCATACGTAAAAAATTGCAAAAAAAAAAACATTCATAGATTAGGCAGTGGAATAAAAGTTTTCGATGGTTATAAACGAAAATCACAATTTAACAGTTATTTTAGCTCCTATTTTGATGATTTTTTACATCTACGCTCCTCGACCCTATAAGAATGCAATGAACAAATTCGATCTTCAATTTAAAATATTTATACTAGTGGATACCACAAAATCTTATTATACTTAATGGAAGTATTGTGGATGCAAATTTCTTCCTCCTTGATCTTGGACAAAATTCCACCTACAAAACAATTAACACCTTTGGTCAAGGCCAAGAGTCTCACGCGCCCACAATGAATTTGGGGGGGAGGGGGGGCGCTTTGGCCGAAGAACCTCTGATGCCAAAGTTAGAATTTAGAGAGAAAGTGTTTGACAATTAAGGGATTAATTAGGTAATTAACCCATTAATTAGTCAATTATTATGTTTTTAGAAGGAATGTTTTAGGAATTATGGCATGAATAAATTATTTAACTAATTGATTAGCCAAATAATGAAGTAGAAAATATGTGGAATGAGATAGGTTTTGGGAATTACCTTGTAGATGGGACTTGATGAAATAGGTTTTGAATTGTTACCTATTTTGGGCACTTTCGACTTTATTGCGGGATGATTGCCCATTGTTCGCGCGAAGGAATCCCATCATGCCTCAAGGGTATTTTTGTCCTCTTCTGTCCAAAAATCCACGTGTTGCCTAGTGAATATTTTTGGCTCCACAAATGCCCCCACCACCTATTGGGCTGCTCGTACGAAAGGGCAGCAGGTGTAGAGATCTTCTTGCTTTAGGAAACGTAGGATTGTTTCCTATTTTGATGTTGATTCTCTCTTTAATAGGAAATTAGATCCTTCTAGGAAAGGGAGAGAGAGCAATTTATTCTACCCTACAAGAGAGAGAGAGCTTAGAGGATATTTGTTCCCCCTCCTCTAGCAATCTTCTACATCTTGCTTGTGCAAAGGATTGTCTTTCGTTGCTTTCTTGTCTTCTCCGCGCCACACCAAGGTAAGAAAAAAATTAATTTTCCTTGTCTTCTCCTTGGATAGTGTTGTCATGGGGCAACCGTTGGGGTGGTGCGGCACGTCGGCTGGCAGGGGCCAAAAGTCAGTTTGGCATGGGTTGAGGAGGTGTTGTGGCAGAGACCACTGCTTAGGTTGCTCGGCTTGGCTAGAGCCAAGGGTAACTTGCGCGGCTAGGGCCGCGGATTGAGGTGTTGAGGTGCAATGCTAGGTGAGTCACATGACTCATGTCTTCTGGCTTTTTGGACCTGATGGAGGCCAGACTTGCGATTGAGAGAGATGAGGAGGTCGAGGGCCTCATGGGCTGTTGGAATACAGGGTATGCAGGTCTCCTGCCTGCTGGTCTGAGAGAAAAAATGATGCTTAGGTCTCTTTGCCGGGAGAAATGTAGGTTGCTCTATCGAGAAAAGGTAAAGAAGATCAAGGTGGAAGAAATTTTCCCCGTTTGCTCAAGAGATGCTGGTTAAGAAAAAACTAAAGACTTCCTCCGCTGCTTGTGAGGGCCCACCTACTGTCGAGAGGCCTGTGATTGACATGACTGCTTCTAATAGGAAAAAAAATATGAGGCTGCTAGATCTAAGCCTGTGGCGCTTGCTATGTCGAGTATGGCTAATTCGATTGTTGATAGTATTACTCAGTATAAAGGTCTTGTCATGCCCCTAGTGCCGAAGGATGTGCCAAGACGTCCGTTAAGAGCTAAGTCCGGTTCTCATTCGGAAAAACTTGCTATTATGAAGAGCAATAAGGTGGACTCTGTTGCTAAAGTGGTGCTAAGGCTCACTTCCTCTATTGTTGAGACTGATTCGCCTGCTGGGAAGGAGGAGACTGCTCGTGTGGGCGGCTATGAAAAATCCACTAAGCCTGCTTCTAGGAAGGCTGCTGAGATCTGTGTGCTCTTGAAACCAGATCTACTTGAAGACATGGATGCATATGCCAAGTTTGTTGATGGCGTTAGAAAGGTTTGTTTACCCAAGTTCCTTTGTGAAGCATACGACCCAATATAGAAGGACTGATCTGCTTGCTATGATGCATATATAACAAGGATGCCAAGGAGGTGATGAAGACTATGGCAGCTAAAGCTTATTCCTCGCCCGAGGAGATCAAGAGGTTGGACTTTGAGCTTGTTGCTTTGAAGGGGTCTAATATTTTTGCCCTCACTTCTCTGCAGCTTGAGACCACTCGCCAAGAGATCATTGTCTTGAAGACTAGGCTTGACGCGATCCAAGTTAAGTATGAAAGTGTAGAAAAGGAGATTGGATGTTACATACCTCAGATTCAAGATCTTGAGTTTGCAGTTTCTGAGCTTTATTTCGCTGCTTATGGAAAGGATGAAGGGTTGATTGCTGCTTATAATCAAGTGATCTACTTCAAGATAATCGTCGATAGCCTTGAACCCCAATTGTTGGAACTTCAAGGTGTATTGAAGATCAACGAAAGTTTGAAGAAGGAAATGGATAAGTTGCAGCACGTCCGTGTTGGTCTGCTCGAGGAGAATGAGCAACTGAAGGGTGAGAATAATAGGCTTGAGGTTTCGAGACATTCTCTATTTCTCCAGACGACTTGCTTGTTTTTACTTTTGAGGCTTCCATTGGTGAAATAGTTGAAGAAGTTAGTACCCAGGCTAGGGCAGTCGGGGGTGAAACGCTGGATGATGCCGTTGCTAAGAGCGTCACTGCTGCTAAATGTGTGGTAACCGAGTAGTCGTGGGATGTCCAAGCTGCTGGAGTGTAGTATTCTAGGTAGCCTTTAGGATTTTCTTTGTTTTTCCTTGTAGCTCTTGTTTTTCTTGAACTCTTTTGGCCTTTTCAAGTTGTTTATAAACATTATTCCTTCGCTTTCTTCATCTTCGCTTCTTTTGTTCATGCTCTAACCTTTAGACTTTATAGACCAATGGTAGGAATGCTACTTTTCTATAAGCAGAAAGGCCTGCGTAGTCTATGCAGTGGTAGGTGTTGGTATAGAAATTTACAAAGTTGCTAGCCATAGGGTTGGCAGCCGGATCCCTTACTTACAGAAGCAGACAAATCCACGTAACCATTAGGCTGTTAACCTTGGTTTTCTCCAATTCTGTAGGTTGCGTAGCAAGTATCACAACACTTTAGGACTTAGTGTAAGTTGTTCCACGCTTGGCAGAGGTGAAGCTTATCCACTACGTAGCATGTCGACAGTGGATAAAGCTTCGTATATGCATGTTAGCTTGTTTAACCTTTCACAAGAATGTGCGGTTGTATAATTCTAGCATAGCTTTACTGCTCGAATGGCAAGCCGTAAGCAGTCTTCTGGAAACCGTAGGCTACCTTAGTGTACTAAGTAGCAGCTTTAGGGTTCTAGGGCAGTAGTCCATTGGATGTATTGCGTAATGTGCCTCCTCTGTCTCTGGGGCCCGATTCCCTATGAATTAGGCCAAGAGACCCAAAATCCTTCAGTTAGCTAAGCCTTGAAAAAGACCATTGTGGCTACTTCTAGGAATCCCAGCACAAGCCATCGTGCATGTAGTTATACTAGGGCAGCTAGGCTCATCCATGTCTGGATATTTGGAGTGTAGAATTTATCCTTCCATCTTGGAGAGCTGACCCATGTAAGTGTCGGGGAATTGGTTTACCCTCTCGCACTAGAGAGCATGGTTGGTCCCTCGAGATGAGACGTCATTCCTACGATGAGTCCCTAAGAAGGGCGCGATCCTCTTTTGAAGTGTAAGAGTGACCAGTTGTTGTAAGCATGCAGCTGAGCCAAGTTGTGATTACTTCTGAATTCCTCATTGAAAAACGAGTGAAACGAACGAGAACTTAGCTATAAGGTAGGAACTGCATAACAACTGGATAGTCCTCGGCTTGTGAAGTGTTTCTCGTCGAGCTGCTTGAGTCTTCGGGCTTTGATGTAGTGGGAGGTCACACATGGTACTTCCTCAGATGTAGGCGCTCCACTGTTTTTCGATCTTTTTGTCATTTCATGATGGTAAGGGTGTAATTACTTTTGCCGCCTACTCTGCTGATCTTGTACGGACCTTTCCAGATAGGATCCATCTTTTTGGAGCCTTTTCTTTGGGCAATGATGAAGGCTTTTCTTAGGACTAGATCTTCGGGCTGGAATTGTCGGATCTTGGCCCTTTTGTTGTAATTGGAGAAAAGCTATTGCTGGTAGGCTGCGATACGGGTGATGGTCTGCTCGTGCTTCTCCTTTGCCAGATCTAAGCTTATGGCCATCTCCTTACTGTTATGCTCAATGATTGGTAGTAGAGCGGTGATACTTGACTTGATGACATTGGGATGAATGATTGCTTCTGAGCCAAATACCAAAGAAAAAGGAATCTCATCGATTGCTCATTTTTTGGTGGTGCGTTATGCCTATAAACATCCGGGGAATTCGTCTGGCCATTTTCGTTTTTTGTTGGTGAGGGATTTCTTGAGGCAGTCGAGAATCATCTTGTTAAATGCTTCGGCTTGCCTATTGCCTTGAGGATATCTCAGTGTTGATATGTGCTACTTGATGCCATACTTTTGGAAGGACTTCGCCATACATTTGCCCACTAATTGTGGGCCGTTGTCAGTGATGATGGATTGTAGGATGCCAAATCAGCAAATGATATTCCTCCATATGAAATGCTCTTTGTCCATTTGAGTCGTGGTCATCTTAGGCTCTGCTTCTACCTATTTGGTGAAGTAGTAGATTGCCAATCATCATGCCTCTGCCCCTAATAGCAGGCGGCATAAGTCCTACTAGGCCGATTGCCTACTGCATGAACGGCTAATGACTCGTATTCGGGTGTAGCTCGCTACCAGACATTGCTGGTATTAGCTTGTAGTGCTAGCAGCGATCGCACTTTTGTACTAACTTCTTAGCATCTTGGTGCATGGTAGGGAGTCATGTAGCTGGGGCGATGTTACACATAGCAGAAAATGCTTAACTGCCGGTATTGGACTATTCTAGAGCTAAATTATGGAGCAAGGGTCGGCTAGGGCCATGTGACGCGCAGCAAGAAGTAGTGCTCAACTGCCGGTACATATTGCTCATATGTAGAATCTTTTGGGGTGAGGAAGACAAAACTTACTTTTGAGTGTGTCCTTCTAGTGTTTGTTTGCCCTTGGCGTGTTTTTTGGGCCGAGTTGTTGCGTTTGTCAAAAAACTTTGCATTTGCCAGGGTCTACGCCTTTATTGTCGCGCATGTGGATTAGGCGGAATAATGCGTCATGCGGATGACTGCATGAGTTTGAAGGTAAGACTTAAGCTTTCGGGTTGCAACAACTATCGCCAAAGTTAGCTTTTGAATTTCTGATAGCATCAAGGAGAGCTTTTGAACTGTGGAATATAGGTAGTTAGGCCCCCAACTCTTCTCGTATGATGGTAAAACTTATTACTGCTTCAGATACCGTCAAACATGTGAATTAGTCCTCATCTGCTTCTGGTTTGGATAGTAAGGAAGTGATGTCAGGTTCTTCTTCAAGTCCTTGAATGTGCATTGGCGTACCTCGTCCCAAAGTGCATGCTTCCCTGCCAAAGCAAAAGAGTCTGCTAGAGTTAGATCTTCTTTCATGATCAATTTTCTGAATAGTGGGTGGTCTGCTGGAAGTTCTTTTTGGAAAGCTACTCTAGCTATTGAGTCATTGCATCCGACTATCCTTGCCTTCTCTACTTTGAACCTTTTCACATAGTCACGAAGCAACTCTTTTGGGTTCTTCTTGACGTTGAACAAATGGTCAGACTTCTTTTTTATCGAGCAATAGGATGAATATTCTTTGGTAAAAACCAAAGAAAGTTCGTTGAAACTTTAGATAGATTGTAAAGGCAGGGTGTAAAACCAATCTTACGCCTTGTCTTGTAAAGAGGTGGTGAATATCTTGCACATGAGTTCATCGTTGTTTCTATAGAGGATCATTACGCTTCGGTAGTGTTTTAAGCAGCAGTAACGCTTCGATATTGCTTTAACAAAGCTATCGGCAGCCCCCAATCCTGACTTGCTGTTCTAGGCTACTCTTCTATGTATTTGGCTCGTCTATGCTGCGGATGCGGTGCGTGTGGTGCGTTCCTAACATGCGAGCGAGTTCTTCGTAGGCTATCAGTTAAACTTGAGCCGAATTGAGTGACTACTTTTTTTCGTCTGTCATGCTGCCTACTTCGATATGATTATCGAAGTGGAGGATGCTCCTTGCGGGCTTAGCCGCCAATGAACAATTCGCTTGGAAGGTTGCTCATGTTGACTATCAGAGTATGACCACAACAGTGAATGTATGCTCGTCCGTAGGCCTAACCGAAAGTGCACGCTCCTCCGCGCCCTAAGACAGAAGTATACACTATCTAGGGGGCCCAATCGGGAGTGTACATTGCCCAAACGCTCGGTTCGTGGCTGGTCAAGTGGCTGCTTATCAGGACACTGCTGGCGAGCTTCTTCGTCTGCCCTTGTTCTTCTTCGGGACACCTCATTTGGAACATGTTGCATCTTAGTGCGTTGCAAGAGCTGGTTCACCAAGGTCGGCTGTTGTACTAGGGCACTCGTCAACTCTATGACTTGTCGAGACAAGTGTTGTTCGCCATTTGGATTGGAAGAGCTTGGAAATAATGTTTCTCCTTGAGCAATGGAAGTGTGGTAGACTTCAGGCACGAGATTTGAGTTGTGAAATGTCAAATCTGCAGAAAAATATGGTGAAAATGCTCCCGATTTGATCATCGGTCTGGAAATTTGGAGCTGGGATGATTAAACTAGTCTTGGACCGATTTGAGCTACTTAGAAGGCCACGATAGCAGGCTACTCGGTGGAAGTAGGTTGGGTCACGAGAGCAGGCTGGGCCACGAGAGTAGAATGCTCAGCAAGAACAGGCTGGGCTGATAGGAGCATATTTATGCTACTTAGTTATGTTATTTCCTTGTATTTAATGAGTTACTTACTATTTATTTTAGTCTTTTAAGCTGTTTTCGGATGTTTTTAGGTCCTAATGGCAAAAGGAGCAAGAAAGGGCATTTTGAGGCTAAATGGAGCAGTTTTGGGCATAGATTGGATAGCTTAACTATGGAGCAAAAAGGATGGACGAAGTTGAAGGCAAGAAGGGCTAGGAAAAGCTAAAAATCTGGAGAAAGGAGTCCAAATGCAATGAAGATAAGGAAGTAGTAAGAAATAAGGAACCTTATCCAACCTTATCTTATCCAACCTTATCCTTTCCTAACTCTAACATTATCCTATCTTACCCTATCCAAATCAGGTTATGCCTTAAATATAGCTATTTAGGAGGGATTAGTTACACATTTAAACACCTATTTCAGTTTCTAGAAGCCTTATCCATTTGTTTGCCGCATGTGGACCATTCCTTGTAGGTTTAGGAGTTGTAATCCTTCCTCTACACCTATATCATATGTCCTTGTCCCTTTAGGTTTAGGAATCTGCCCTAAACACTCTTTCTAGAACACCCTATCTTCCCCCCTACAAATGTGCCACACCTATCCTTCTAGAAGACGCTTAAACCTAGCCGTGCACTACCTATCCCATTCCTCTTTGGTTTCTGCCTAGACTTAACCTTTTTCCCATGGGATTGTGCAATCATTTTCCTTCACTAAGTGTGCATAATTAGCCTATAAATATAGCCCTATGCCGCACCATTCAAATCATCCACTCACTCATTCATTCATTCATACTTTCAGCCATCAAACACCATAATTCACCCTACACCACCTTAGTGCCGCAAGCAAGGAAGGAAAGAGATGAGGACTTGTGCAATCTGCCATCCAAGGGAGTGCCATGCATGCCATTGGAGTGTGGAGCGTTTTCTTGGTTCTTTCTATCCTTAGTCTTAGTTTAATGTTTATGTTAATTTGGTTTTCAATTATGATGAACATGAGGAACTAATTTCTTTTTAGTTGGAGGTGAATTCGAAGCCATGATTATATGTTTCATATGAATATATTATGTCCGGTTATTGTTTCTTAAGGCATGAATGTGATTTGCTTATCTAAGTTATTAAAACCGGTTTATGTATATGGGTTGGGGGTTGACACTTAATTTGCATGCATGAATTTGATGCTAGAGTATAAGGGGGTTTCATGTAATAGTTATTCACTTATATTCACAAGTAGTGGAGGTTGCTAGTCACAATCGCGTTAAGTAAATCCTTGGTATAAGTCTCATGCGTTTCATAGTGATGAATGCCTTGTCAATGCTTATGGTTTTCACAAAACTTAATGACTTTTTATATGTATCTTTGTTATGTGTTTCATATAAAGAACTTGAAAAAGATAATTTGGTTGTAATGCATTTTCATTCAATTCAATGAAATAAGGAAAACTTGAGGGTTAGTAACTAACTTGGGGCGTTGTCATTCATAGTCTAAAGGAATAATAACTGGAAATTGGTTCATATGCATATATCATGTGTGGAGAAGGACCCTCTAACTAGCCTTTCACCCATTTAATTCACTTAAATTCGTTTTTGCAAAGTATTTTCTACAAAGTTTTTGTTTTAAATCTTAAAATTCATCAAAAACAATGCCCCTTTCATTTAGTCTTGTTATTTGAGTCAAAATCTGTTTTCTTTGAGTCTTTTGAGTCAAGTTAAGGTTTATTTTCGTCCAAAACACTTGTTGAGTCTAAAATTGAGTCTTTTTTATTATTGGTTGCTGTTTTAAGTGTCTAAAGTTAGTTTTAAGTCTATAGAGTCTAGTTTAGTGTTTTTGAGTCTTATTTGTATTGATTAGCATCCCTAGTTAATTCCCGGTCTAGAACGATCCCTACTTACATATCTACTACAATTGTCACAAATAGGGTTAATTTGTGTGTCAAGTTAATTTTCACATCATGGGCCACGAGAGCAGATAGCTCGCCGAGAGCAGGCTGGGCCATGAGAGTGGGCTACTCGCCATGTGGCACACGTGGGTGCGAGTCTAGGGCTCAGCTTGGCAACATGTTAGGCTTACGTTAGGCTTGGAATGACATGGTTTGGGTCATGGTCTTGGTGCCATGAGCCTTAGATGGCACGACTTAGGCTTGCTTTGGTGGCACGGCTTGGGCCGTGGTAGTGGCGCCATGGACCTCGCCGTGGGTGGCCACCGCGGTGGTTCCCATGATGGAACCTTATGGTGGTGGTGCCACTTCCCCTAGGATCACATCTAGTCTCATGCATCGCCGCGGTCTCATTTCTTTTATATTGGAATTTTTGCTCATGGAGTTTTCTAAATTTCTAGCTATTGTATTTCTCTTTTTCGTTTTATCAAAGAATCTTTGCAAATAAAAAATTCTAATAACAAGAGCGTACGAAAAATACAAGTGGACTAGAAAATAGAGAAAAAAACCTTTTTATGTGAGAGTCTTCTACGAGTGTGAATTTCAACTATCAATGAAAGCACCAATTTGTGGATGCAAATTTCTTCCTCCTTGATTTTGGACAAAATTGCACCTACAAAACAATTAACACCTTTGATCAAGGCCAAGAGCCTCACGTGCTCATGATGAATTTTTTTTTTTTTGGGGGGGGGGGGGGGGGGGGTTTGGCCGAAGAACCTCTGATGCCAAAGTTAGAATTTAGAGAGAAAGTGTTTGAGAATTTTAGAGAATTTTAGCAAGAGAATTGGAAGGGAGTCTTTGTCTTTGGGAGAGAATGGATAGCTTTTTATAGGTGAATGGCCAACCTCTTTGGGTGAGAGAGGACCGGCCACCTAGCTCCTTTTGTGGGCTAGGTTCTTGATTTGTTTCAAATTGGGAGTTATGAAATAATTAGCTAATTAATCAAAATAATTCCATAATTAACTTAGCTAATTATTACCATAAAAAGGAAAGATGTGACAGGAAAGGTAGAAAGCATGGTTGATTTCTTTGGGGGTGGAGGATAACCGGCTTTATTGTGCTTTTTGGGTAAAATGGATGACTTAATTGACAATTAAGGGCTTAATTAGGCAATTAACCCATTAATTAGTCAATTATTATGTTTTTAGAATGAATGTTTTAGGAATTATGGAATGAATAAATTATTTAACTAATTGATTAGCTAAATAATGAAGTAGAAAATATATGGAATGAGATAGGTTTTGGGAATTACCTTGTAGATGGGATTTGATGAAATAGGTTTTGAATTGTTACCTATTTTGGGCACTTTCGACTTTGTTGAGGGATGATTGCCCGCTGCTCGCACGTAGGAATCCCGTTATGCCTCAAGGGTATTTTTGCCCTCTTTTGTCCAAAAATCCACGTGTCGCCTAGTGAATATTTTTGGCTCCACAAGGATAACATTAACTGTTTGTTTAATCTACCATTTTAACGAGATACACAATCTACGAAATTTTTTTTAAGAAAACCATTAAATTTGTTTATGCACACTCTGAGATCACATACGTAAAAAATCCCAAAAATAATAATAATAATAATACATTCAAAGATTAGATAAAGGAAGAAAAGTTTTCAACGGTTATAAATGAAAATCACAATTTAACGATTATTTTAGCTCTGATTTTAATGATTTTTTTACAGCTACACTCATCGATCCTATAAGAATGCAATGAACGAATTTGATCTTCAATTTACAATATTTACACGAGTGGATCTTATTTTATACTTAATGAAAGTATAACATTAACTCTAAATGTTTGTTTAATCTACCGTTTTGACGCGATACACAATTCTACAAAACGAGTTTCAACAATCCAACCGTCAAACTTGTTTTTACACACTTCAAGATCACATAAGTAAAAAATCGTAAAAAACAAACATTCATAGTTTACGTAACGGAACAAAAGTTTTGGACGGTTATAAAGTTAATTTAATAGTTATTTAGCTTCGATTTTGATGATTTTTTACAGCTACACTCCTCGACCCTATAAGAATGCAATGAATGAATTCAATCTTCAATTTAAAATATTTACACCAGTGGATATCACAAAATCTTATTTTATACTTAATGGAAATATAACATTAACTCTAAGTGTTTGTTTAATCTATCATTTTGATGCGATACACATTCTTCAAAACTAGTTTCAACGATCTAACCAGCAAACTTGTTTGTACACACTCCGAGATCGCATACATAAAAAATCGCAAAAAACAAATATTCAGATATTAGATAACGTAATAAAAGTTTTCGACGGTTATAAACGAAAAATTACAATTTAACAGTTAATTTAGCTCTAATAAGATGCAATGAACAAATTTGATCTTCAATTTAAAATATTTACACTTGTGGATACCACAAAATCTTGTTTTATACTTAATGAAAGTATAACATTAACTCTAAATGTTAGTTTAATCTACCGTTTTGACGTGATACGCATTCTATGAAACTATTTTCAACAATCCAACCGTCAAACTTGTTTGTACACACTCTGAGATCGCATACGTAAAAGATCACAAAAATCAAATATTCAAAGATTAGGTAACAGAATAAAAAACGAAAAATCATAATTTAACAGTTATTTTAACTCCGATTTTGATAATTTTTTACAGCTACGCTCCTCGATCCTATAAGAATGGAATGAAAGAATTCGATCTTCAATTTAAAATATTTACACTAGTGGATATCACAAAATCTTATTTTTTATTTAATGGTAGTATAACATTAACTCTAAGTGTTTGTTTAATCTACCGTTTTGACGCGATACACATTCTACGAAAACTTTTTTCAATGATCCAACCATCAAACTTGTTCGTACACACTCCAAGATCGCATATGTAAAAAATTGCAAAAAACAAACATTCAGAGATTCGGTAACGGAACAAAAGTTTTCGACGGTTATAAACAAAAAATCATAATTTAATCTTCAATTCAAAATATTTATACTAGTGGATACCACAAAATCTATACTTAATGGAAGTGTAATGTTAACTAAGTGTTTGTTTAATCTACCAATTTGATGGGATACCAACTTGATGATTTTTTACAACTACACTCATCGACCCTATAAGAATGCAATGAACGAATTTGATCTTCAATTCAAAATATTTATACTAGTGGATACCACAAAATCTATACTTAATGGAAGTATAATGTTAACCAAGTGTTTGTTTAATCTACCAATTTGATGGGATACCAATTCTACGAAAAAAAATTTCAACAATCCAACCATCAAATTTGTTTGTACACACTCCAAGATCGCATACGTAAAAAATCGCAAAAAACAAACATTCAGAGATTAGGTAACGGAACGAAAATTTTGACAATTATAAACAAAAAATCAAAATTTAACGGTTATTTTAGCTCTGATTTTGATGATTTTTTACACATACAAATTTAAAAAAAAACCAAAGAATATTAAAATTATGCTTATCTAATCATGATTATTCATTAAATTCAAGTTTTGTACATCTTCATACCAATTATAGCGAAAAAATATATTAATTTAACATAAATAAATATTTAATCGCCCAAGAAAAAAATATAAAAAAATATTTATATTATATTAATATTAACTAGCATTTGCCTACACACTTTGTGTGTATGAACACTGTCACATCCGAGCCCGGGCGAGACCACTCCCCAGGCCCGCTCCACTACCGTAGCACGATATTGTCCGCTTTGGGCTTACCATTCCCTCACGGTTTTGTTTTTGGGAACTCACGAGCAAGTTCCCAGTGGGTCACCCATCCTGGGATTGCTCTAGCCCCTTCTCGCTTAACTTACAATCCACCCCCCTTAGGGGCCCGACGTCCTCGTCGGCACACCACGACCAGGGTTAGGCTCTGATACCAATTGTCACATCCGAGCCCGAGCAGGACCACTCCCCGGGCTCGCTCCACCACCGTAGCACGATATTGTCCGCTTTGGGCTTACCATTCCTTCACGGTTTTGTTTTTGAGAACTCACGAGCAAGTTCCAAGTGGGTCACCCATCCTGGGATTGCTCTAGCCCCTTCTCGCTTAACTTTGGAGTTCCTACGGAACCCGAAGCCAGTGAGCTCCCAAAAGGCCTCGTGCAAGGTAGGGATGAGAATATACATTTAAACTCCCCTGGGCGATGTGGGATGTTACAAACACATTTTTAAAATGAGAAGAAGAAGGAGGGAGGGAGGGAGAACGTGGGGGGAGTGGGAGGTTATTATTTTATTTTATTTTTTTAATATTGAAGGTATTTTAACATCACCTTTACGTGAAGCTTCAATAAAAAACAATAAAATTTGGACCTGTGAAATTACATTATTACCCATCATTTTTTTTGTGTGATAGAAGACTAATTTGTCTTTTCACCCTATTTTGGTTGACAAAGAGGGTTTCATTAATTAGTAGAGATTAGTTTGAAGAATATATTTAATTGACTATTTGTGTTTGATATAACTGCAGAGTTAATGAAAAAAATTTGAAAAAATTTGTGTTGAATATAACCGCCAGAGTTAGTACAAAAAATTCGAAAATAATATGATATAATCTGACACATTACTTTGTCACATCCCGGCTCGGGGCGGATCACTTCCCGGGCCCGATCCACCACCGTAGCACGATATTGTCCGCTTTGGGCTTACCATTCCCTCACGGTTTTGTTTTTAGGAACTCACGAGCAACTTCCCAGTGGGTCACCCATCATGGGATTGCTCTAGCCCCCTTCTCGCTTAAGTTCGAAGTTCTTACGGAACCCGAAGCTAGTGAGCTCCCAAAAGGCCTCGTGCTAGGTAAGGATGGGAATATACATTTAAGGATCACTCCCCTGGGCGATGTGGGATGTCACAATCCACCCCCCTTAGGGGCCTGACGTCCTCGTCGGCACATTTCCGGCCAGGGATTGGCTCTGATACCAATTTGTCACATCCCGGCCCGGGGCGGGCCCGCTCCACCACCGTAGCACGATATTGTCCGCTTTGGGCTTACCATTCCCTCACGGTTTTGTTTTTGGGAACTCACGAGCAACTTCCCAGTGGGTCACCCATCATGGGATTGCTCTAGCCCCCTTCTCGCTTAACTTCGGAGTTCAAACGGAACCCGAAGCCAGTGAGCTCCCAAAAGGCCTCGTGCTAGGTAAGGATGGGAATATACATTTAAGGATCACTCCCCTAGGCGATGTGGGATGTCACAACTTACTCATATCGGATATATCCGTCATAATTGGTTATAATTATTTAAAAAATAATCTGGTGGAGTCAAATGCCGTTTCATTATTCTTGTCGGATATATCTGACAGTAATACTTTGTTATCCGACACTTTTTAAACATGTTGTCTGAAATATTTTATTCGACAGTAATAGTATAAAATCGCCACCATTGTTCGATACATTAAACCAATTTTGTAGTAGTGTGTGGCATGCTTCATTGGCATATGCATAATTATTATAAATATTTCATTACTATGTCCCCAAAAAAAAAGACCATTGATAAATGCTTAATTAGTAATTAAAAATTTAATTGACCTTTGGCTAAATAACTTTTTTTTTAATACATACAGTATTAGCTCAAATTCTCACAATGTGCTAGTTATAATAATTTGGTTCAAATTCACTTTTGGCAAGAATCAAACCTAAGATCTCTAACTTACAAGTGAAACAAAATACCATTAGACCACAATAAGTGGCGGATTCTCATTTATCGGTGGTATTAATATCATTTGGATTGCATTGCTTACAAGTAAAGGGTAATAAAATGAACTCGCAGCTCTTGTAAAATAAACTCACCAGAAGGCAGAAAAAGCAAATCTCTGGTCAACATAATGTTTAACACCGATTATTATTATTATTATTATTATTAATATACTTACGCTAAGAGGTGTGAAATTTGAGATAAGCCACATAATTGGCTAGCTATAGAATTTTAGTGTCAAACTTGCTATCTAAAGAGAGTGAGAACCTAAGATTTGCTACCTAAAAGTGGACAAAAATACTAGCAAACTGCTCAATGGCAAAGCCAATTATTATTGAAATCAAGAAAGCGTCCTCAGACATCTCATGCCATATTTAAATAGAGGAAGTTAATTTGAGTTTAAAGACTATAGTAGTACTACAATTTAGTGATATCCCCTTCACTTGTAAATGAGAAGGTTTAAATTTAGTTCATGTGTATGGCGAGTTCAATACCGCGCTATTATGACAAACTCATTGTGTGTGACTTGTACACGAAATGTCCATAAACCCTAGTGTAAATGAGTTTTGGAGTATTTTGGCTATTAATGATAAATTCTAGGGCTGGAAAAAAATCCCAAAAATCCCAAACCAAACCGAATTTTTCGGTATGGGATTCGGTATTGCATCTCCATTTTTTCGGTATTCCCATACCGAATCGAAATAAATATTATATATATATATATATATATTATTTTTTAATTATAAGAGAGAATTATTTTACCCGTTCATTGTTTTAGATTTAATCTGTGTCGTTCATTTGTTTTTAGGTTAGATCCCCCATTTCAATTTTCACTTCTGTTCCATACTTCCACCAGCCTTCCTTCACGGCTTCACCAGAATCACCCATTTCAATTTGTTTGTGAGCTTGAAGTTGCAAACACAGCCGCTGTGCGTGTGCCACTGCCACCAGCCTTCCTTCACGGCTTCACCAGAATCACCACCCAGCTTGCCTTCCTTCGAATCGTCTCTGACTCTCCAGCGGCCCAGCCTTCCTTCACAAATCAACACCCAGCCACCGCCACGCCAAAGCATCAAGGACAGAACTCTCCAGCCTTCCTTCACGATTCCTTCACGAATCGTCTCCGACACTTGCGAGTTGCGATCTCTCTCTCTTGGGCAATTTTCCCTCATAGACAGAACTCTCAATCTAGCACTGAGTCCGAGTCTCACTCTCACCCAAATTAGGTAATTAATTTATGCCGTTGGCAATTTTTTTTGTGTGTGTTAATAACTTATACATTTCTTCCATCTTCATCTGTAACTCTGTTTGTTAGCTGTATTGAGTGGCTGGGATGAGTTTGGGAGTTGCCCAGTTACCCAGTTGCAGATAGATTTATTCTTACTTCTGTAACATTTTTCTAAGTTTTGTACTTGGTGTCGGTTCTTTCAGAGGCCAATTTGTATATGTCGTTGTGTAAGGCTAGGTCTAAGCCTTTTAATCAAACAACGGAAAGGAGATTCGGATTTGAGATTTGATAATGTTAACATCTCTAAACCCTAAGCGCGAACGCTAATCTTGATTGTTATAATGAATGAATCAATTCTGCAACCTTATTGTTAATATGGTTAATCTGAAGTTTCAGTGAATTCTGGGATGGTCTCCCAACTTTCCCTTGAATTTTAACTTACAAATAGATAGAATTATATATTTAAAGCAGAGGACTAAACATGCAATTGCAACACGCGGTTGTGCTGAAGGCTGCAGGAACTCAAATGTGTATCAATATCTACTGCGGCCTTTCCAAATCTGAAGTTCCAATATGTGTGTACAGTACTGGTGCTGTTAGTGTATTATGCTTTCTGAGGTGGGTTCAAATCTTTTAGGCCCAAGTGTGCATGCAAAATTGTTTTTATAACGAGCTTACTCTTAAGACGGCGTTGTAAGTTTATATCCAAAAAATATCTCTAAACAGTACTCATTATAAAGAGTCTTTGAACAAATCAATGTTAATCTTCTCGTAGCGAACTGCTTATTTGATGAATTATGGATGGCTAGACGATATTCAATTTGATTGATTATTTGTTATTGAATGATACATGAAAGTATTGAATAGGCAGATTTCTTTTGATTTTTGTTATATATTTTGAGTTATTTTTCTCACAACCATATATTTTCTAAGTTGAATGCTCAGATTTTTGAACCATTTATTTTATTTATTGATTGGAATTTGGATATATGCTGAACTGTGGTTGTGATATATTAATGTGCATTGTTATTTTATTTGTTAGGATGGACGGGTCTAGTAGCCAATCTAGTACACTTATGGTCTCGGTATTAGGAAAACGAAAACAAACCCAACCTAGTGGTACCCTTCAACTAGGCACTCCCTCACCTCAAGATTATTTGCATAATGATTATTATGAAGATTGTTGGGATGATGATCCGGATATGGAGGAGGATATTGCATTAGAACAAATAGAAGAAGATGAGGAAGAAGGGGAAGAGGGGGAAGAAGAAGTAGAAGAAGAAGAAGAAGAATTAGTGAGACAATGGGAGGGTCCTCCTCGGAAAAAGGGCAATAGGAGAAAGGGTCCAAGTCCGGCGTGGAATGATGCTAAGAGGGTAACGATCACCGATAATAATGGGGAGAAATCTTTCATGGCCGAATGCAAGCATTGCAAACTCTTAGTACCGACACACCTTATAATTCATGGGACGACGGGAATTCTTAAGCATTTGAGGAAATGCCCGGGTTCTAGTCTCTTTGAGAATGTGGATCCGAAGCAACCTACATTGACACAAGCGAGGATGGGAGGTCCGGTTGTCACTCACACTTTCAATCAAAAAAGACTTGATAGGAGATGTGTGAGGTGGATTATAATAGCGGAGATGCCTTTTAGGGTGGTTGATCAAGAAGACTTTCGAGATTTTATTCGTGATTTGAATCCAAAATACAAACTTCCTAATAGGCATAAGGTGGCGGCGGCGGTTTTGGAGTTGTATGTTGAAGAGAAGGCTAAAATAAAAAGTGTGATTGAGGGGTTGAGAGTGAGTATTACAACCGACACTTGGACCTCAATTCAAATGATAAACTACATGGTCATCACGGCCCATTTTTTGGACACTAATTGGGGGTTGCATAAG